>NW_026944234.1:133558-351641 GCF_033297405.1 Parathielavia appendiculata | reverse complement strand
GAGAAGAAGGGTGATGAGAAGAAGGGTGATGAGAAGAAGGGTGATGAGAAGAAGGGTGATGAGAAGAAGGGTGATGAGAAGAAGGGTGACGAGAAGAAGGGTGGCGACAAGAACTCAGAGGACAAAAGCGAGGGCCAAAAGGAAGACCGGGAGAGGAAGGAAGGCGGTGCTCGGTCCCCAAACAATGAGGGCTCTGGAGCTAAGGAGAACGAAAGGAGTTAGAGAAATTGCGGCTGGTTGAAGTGTAGGCGACCCCAATCTTCTTTCTACGAGCGGAGTGGCTAGACTTAGTACCCGAGCTTCTGCAATTCTTCCATTTCCGTTGTCGTTCGCACGTTTTCTTTCTTTCTCACGTCGATACCCGGCATCCACGGCAGGGAACACAATAATACGGTGTTTCATTGGCTGGGGGGGTGGTGGAATGGAGCTACGGATAATCATTGTGTCACTTCATTTTGGCAGCACCCTTCTCTCACCAGCCAACGGACATTCAACTTAACGAGGCCAGAGAGCCACGGGTTCCGTGACCAGTTGGCAGCAAATCACTTCTTACCACGGTTCAGTCGCGGAAAGGGCCTCTTGATGCCAGTTTTGCCAACCAAGTGCCTGGATGTTGCAACGGAAGCATCGGAAGGGCTTGATGGGAATGGCAGACCGCACCTGGCAAGGATGTGTTTTACACAGCCTACTAATAAAGGGAAGGACCTTTGCACCGCATGGCAATGCTCTGGCAGGAAAGCATGACCCGGACAATGAAGCAGGCGTATTCAATCTTAGTCAACTCAGCTTCCGATGTACCTCCCCCGTTCTCTTCATCAGTTATGCTGCCACAGATTCGGGCGTTATTAGTGATTTGGGGTACTGCCTGGCAGTATCAAAATACGCCTTTTTCGACTACTCCTACTTCCAATTACGATACTGTTTGCTTCCAAGCTCCCTACAGCAACTAGCCTACCTTAACCAACAGTATCCGACTCGAGAGGGAGCGCGATTCAGACCCAGATATGTTTCGATTGCTGGGCATGGCCCAGAGCAGCCCAAGGCAGGACCCCCTTTCAATTCCTGGCCCTTACGGCTTGCCGGTACGCTTCGCGGTGCGCCTTGCTGGGACAAAGGGCTTCAAAATTTACGGCGCCAGCCCCAAGGAGCCCCTCCACTACATCGAGAGCCATACCCGGCACCTGATTCTGCACGACACTGGCCACAAGAAGGACAAGAGCCCGCCCCTTGTGTCGATCCAGTCGAACTGGCCGTCCTGGTCCATACGCCCGATCGACAACGACGTCCCCGCCTTCACCATCACAGTATACAACAATGACAGCATCAATGCCGATTCCAGCGCGGAGAACGCCATCGGCCAAACCACCGCCGACAACCTGACGATCAACGCTGATGACGCCAGTGGCGAAGTTGAAAGCAGCGGCTTCAAAAACGACCTGAAAATCAGCCTGGACCATACTCGCTGTCGTCCAGTCACCTTCCAGTTCCAAGTTCCCATCCCGGACCCCAACGACGGCACCATCACGACCCTCGAGACCTTCGAATGGCGCCGCGCCCCGCACACCTGCCATGAGACCCGCAGCATCCGCAAGAAGACGCTCCCGTTCACCGAAACCGGCGACGAGCGCCCGCCCGAGGAGAAGTTCGTCTACGCGCCCTCGGGCTCCATTCTCGTGCGCCTGAACAGCCACAGCAACAACAACCCTCAGCCACGCACCACCTCGCCAGGTAGCAACAACAACACACAGCCGGTGGGCTTCACCCCGCAGGGCGAGCAGATCGTGGCGTCGGTCACCAACTCGCGCGACTACCGGGCATGGTACTACTTCCAGTTTTGGGGCGCTGGCGCGACGGGGGAGCTGGGCGAGGTGTTTACACGCGCGGCCGTTACTAGCGGCCTGGTGGTGTGGCAGGACGAGGCGGACGAGCAGGCCCGGCGGAGGAAGGCCGGCCCCACGGGGGTCTGGGATAATGTGGCAGGGCGGGAGGTGCATGGGGTGACTCCCGTTAAGGCGTTTGGCGTGCCGAGGAGGGGGGACTCGGGCGCCGAAGGGTCGACCAAGTTTGGAATTCGGGGGGTTCACTTTGTTCAGCATGGGGATTTTGGGCCGGGGCATCTTGCGGTGCAGTGTGGGAGGCTGTAGAGCTTAGGCACGCTGGTGATGCAAGCGAGATGATGTTCCGCTTGTGTCATTCGCTTCTCCTTGAGTCCTAGAAAGTCAGTCAACTGCCAGTTTGTAGCCTAGAAATTGAATCCTTTTGCTCATTTCTTACTAGTTAGTAGGAGTGGCATTGATTTCACTAGGTATTTTACATTGGTTAGGGCCGCATTGTCCCTTCCCCTTTTGAATGAGGATCAACATGCTCGAATACCTAGGTACCGTCCAATCTGTGGCTCATTCCTTTGGCGCCGGCAACTCGGGGTAGTCTGGCAGCTTCCACGACCCCGTGTCGTCGGACATGAACAAGGTGGCGAGCCGGTCAAGCCGCAAGACGGTAAACAGCCAAAACGCCCAATGGAAGAAGCTGATGACCCAGGCGCTCTCTGGCAGTATGAACCTGGCAATACGCCTGACGGGAATGTCGTGGATCGTCTTCACAAACGGCCGCAGCGTCGTCTCGTATGCCGCCAGCGCCACGGGGAGGTTGTCCCACGGGTTCACGACCTCTCCCTGCGCGCCCTTCCCACAGGCACGGGCAATCTCGCCGGCCAGGACATAGGCCCCGATCAGCGCCATCGAGGTTCCCTGGCCAGTGAGGGGCGCTGGGCAGAAGGCTGCGTCCCCGAGAAGCACGAACCTGCCCTCAGACCACCTGTCAATCTTGACCTGGGCAAACTCCTGTGTGTAGAAGTCGTCTGCCTGCGGCGAACTGAGCCCGTCGGTAATTCTGCGCACTCCCCACGCATCGAGCATGTCGCGCCTGAAGATGTTGGCCCACGCCTCCTTCTGCTCCGCCACGGTGCCGTGCTTGAGAGCCCGTTTCAGCTCGGGGTCGTCCCCAGCATACCCCAACTCAACCCTGAGACAGTCCTCTCTATCCCTCCGCGTCATGATATACCTCCGCCCAGGGAAATGGCACCAGTTCGCAGCCGGTCCATCCCCCTCCTCCGGCGGGATCGTAAACAACGCGCACGCCATGCCCACCGGAGCCAGCCCGTCCTTGCTCCCACCCCCAAACATCGCCCTCCTCACCCTCGACCCAATCCCATCGCACCCCACAACTAAATCATACTCGCCCTCACTCCCATCCGACAACCTAACTCTCACGGCGCCCTTCCCATCGCCAGGCTGCCGCTCCAACCCCTCCACCGTCGTCCCGAACACAAACCTCACGCTTTCCTCCCCCAACGCCTCACAAGCCTCATACAACACATCGCATAGATCCCCGCGCATGATCTCCCACTCGGCCGAAAAAGTCTGCGCCCCCCGGCCGGACTTGTTGCTCGCCAGGTACGCCTGCAGCTTCCCCCTCCTATCGAGCATGCGCACGCCGGGCTCGTCGACCAGCCGGGCGCGGACGGCGCGCTCGATGCCCAGCTTGCGCATCGCGGCGACCCCCTGGCCGCGCAGGTCGATTTGTTGACCTATGTTGTTGCGGGATCGCGGACGGCGCTCCACGATGGTGATATTGCATTGCAGGGGCGGCGGGAGGCGGGAGAGGTGCAGGGCGAGGGCTGGGCCGGCGACGCCCGCGCCTGAGATGAGGACGCGGAGGGGACGCGGAGGGGGCGTCATTGGACTGTTGGAGTAGATGGATTTGAGGCGTGATCCGGTGGAATATGGGGAGGTAGTGGTGATGGTAGCTGTTGAGGTCAAGTCTCTCAACGGGTCAGAGACATATGGACACCAATATATGTTAGGTAAGGTAACTATGTGAATATAACTGTTTGGTCAGGTTTGGTGTTGTTGGCCTCACGGTCGTGCCAAGCCCTGTCCTGGCCCTTTATTCGTGTAAGCCCATGCTTCCAAGGCACACTCCGCATGGCGACGCGAGGCAGCCTCAGACTCGATTGTCCGAGGGAGTCGGAGCAGTCCTCGTTCTCCAGCCAGTGCGGGTTCACCGACTTAGATTGCCAAGATTGTGGCGGCGCAGCCAGGTAGACTCCTGTTGGCAGCTGGTACTCGAAACACATGCCGAATTAGGCCGGGGCCACGCAAGCAGCCCGGCGGTGCCGGGAAATATCGAACCGCAACTCCTTTCACATGAATACTACTAACTGATTTGGGACCCCGGGACTTCAACCTGCTGAAGCATTCAGTTAGAATGACAGAAGTCTCGTCCTTAACAAAGTCCATCCCGCCTGTTGATTGCTTTATCGTTAGAAAGAGAGGCTTGAATGACTGCTAGGTGGACGTGCGACATGCCTCTCGTACGGGAGTCAGAAAGTACCATGCAGTACCAGTGTCCAAGATGTTGTGTGGGCTGGCACGCAATTCTCGCGATGGAGAAGGCGTGTGTCAGGTAAGTGATGTGATGTGCTTCGGGCCCCCCTGGGGAGTTCCGCTGTGAGTAATATATACAGCTGGCCTGCAACCGCTTGCTGCCTACAAGTTATGTGCAAAATACAGAAATGAAGAAGAGAAATGTTCTAAATACACCTGCAAACCTCCAGTCTTTGAAGGAACAGCGTTGCTCGCAAAGTCTTGCCGTCCAACGCTCGTTGACGTTGAGTGACTGCTTCAACCTCCCTACCAACCTCAAGCAGTTGCATCCTGCACAGAGCTGACATGGCACAATAGGTACCTAACCATAGCACGTTTACTGCAGGCCAGCCCTGGCGTCAACCCCGGCAGCAAGGACCGAGGCAGCACGCCGGGGGAAACGCTGGCAGCCACTGCCCTTGCTAGGCTGAACCGAAGGAGTAGGCGTGGAAACCGGCGTGGAAACCGGCGTGGCCGTGACTGCGGGGAGGACAACGGAGACAGGGCGGGACGCAGAGGGCGACGGTGCCAGAGAAGTCGACGATGGAGCACGGCTGATGCTGCTGCTACCGCCGCCGTTTCCGTTCGAAGCTGGGCTTGAGCCACCCGGAACTGTCTGGAGCTTGTCGCCGCCAGCACCGTTGGCCGACCCGCGAATGGTGCCGCCGGGAATCACGTCTGGACCCGGAGCCACGGGGTACGAGGTGGAACGGCCCCAGAGGCTAAAGTTGAGGGGCCCGTCGGTCGGCTGGTAAGCGCCGGGGAACTTGACCGACTTGCCGGGCATGCTGGTGGCCGTGTTGCCCGTGACATGAATCTGGGCGCAGGCGACATAGAACTCGGCCTGGCCGTCGTGCGCCCCGTGTAGGCCGATGTGCTCGCCGCGGAGGAGGTACTGGCCGTTGGGGATGGTGGACGGGATGACGGCCCAGACGTTATTCTCGCCCCAGCTGCACCAGGCGTTGGTCCGGAAGCTCTCGGCGGAGCCCTGGCGGCACACTAGGGACTGGTGGATCTTGTACCAGTCGTTGCCCTTGTCCGTCTTTGCGTTGGTGACGGGCGAGATGTAGATCTGCGACGGGCCCGGGTGCTGAATCGCGTTGGCGCCAAAAGCCTGGCGAAGCCCTATCTTGTCCCCGGCTTTGACCGTGATCACCTGAGCAGCCCCCGTGGCGCCCTTGTTGCACGAGAAGTCGGCATCGAGCGGCGAAATGGAACCCGAAGGCGCATTTTTGAACTTGATGGGCATATAGCCATTCGTGTGCTTCCGGATGTATGTATTATCTCCGCCGACCTGCTTATCATTGACCAGGAGCTTATCAAAAGTGTAGTGCGCAGTGGCGGTTGAGACGAGGCCGAGGATGGCCGCAAGGGTGCCTGTGGTCTTCATGTTGGAGAGTTCGGGTGCTTGAAGATGGAGTCTCGAGTGAATAGCGACTGTGATTCAACAAGCAACTCTGAATCGTATAATGGTTGGGGAAAACGAACGGACGTCAAGTCGATGCGCTAATGAAGAGAACGGAATGGCAGGTGATCTTGTCGAAAGATCAAAACGAAGGGAAGGCCGGTGATGGCAACAGAAAGAGAGGCTGTGGGTGGTCAAAAGAGAACCTCGAGGAACAACAGTAGGACCCCATTGCCTTATTTATCATCGTGGTTCGTTCCTCTCAACGTCAACTTAATGGTTTGATACTCCGACAAGTTCAACTGCCGAGGCAGGCGGCCTGGTGATGGAGGTCCAGGGTCAACCCCACCAAGACTCCGGCCTACTCTGCAGCTACAAAACTTGGCGAGCCTGACCGCTCCGACAAGACCACATAGGTCGAACCTGTGCAATTTCGGTTGCGCTGACAGTCGCTGACACAGCTTGGGCGTGGGTGCAGGTGGGCGCGCGAGTAGCCCCACTCTCCAAGGCCAGCTTGCTGGGGTGTGTATCTGCACTTGATATCTGCAGCTAGAATGTTCTCAGAACGCCAGTCGGCCCGAGATGCAGCCTGGAGGATGCTTCCAGGACTTGGCCCTCGGGTAACGTGTTCGGTATGGACGATAGACTGTAGAGGGTCATAAGGGTCCGCTAGACATATCTTACCGTTCATAGCTTCGGAGTGAATCGAAGTACTCCGACTCAGTCAAAACAAGGTAGCCGAAAGTCCTGGCGACATGGCCTGGCTGCGTACAGTACCCATGTGATCTGATCTCTAGAAGGTAGGTCAGATCAGAGGACGAATACTGTCGGGTACGATGTGGTCGTGATTCTCTCAGCTCAGTGGAGCTTTAAGCTCGGCAATGCTCCCCGGACCGTTTTGCCTAAATCTCGAACACCGTGTTGGAGACTAGCTGAAACAAGAACGTGGAGCCATATCAGGGGTTGAAACAAAGTTTGCCAGGATGCTGCTGACTGGACAGGGTATAGCCGTCTGCCCTATCCAGGTCCCAAAACGACAGCATTCAGCTTCGTTATCTCCACTGGACAAGGCAAGAGACGGCACATGCGAGCGAACGGGACTGAGTCTGCTCCTCTATTTCGGCTCATCCAATGAGAGTGATACCGGCTGTTAGACGAGCAGGTGCTCCAGCAACGTCCGTACTTCGTGTCACCTATCATGTCCATCTGCTTTGATGCGGGCCAAGACGCAGGGCGGTGACTGGCGTCGATGAGTCGGCTTGAAACCTTGATCACAGCTCAGATAATGCAAAACTCTCAGTAACAATAAGCCACGTTATGTACTTCGCACGTAAACTATGGACAATCGAACCTGTAAACCCTCTTCTGGTGTCATGGCCCTTGCAACCCCTAGAATTCCCGACTCTGTGCCATCATCGATCCCGGGGGTCACGTTCACCGGCTTTTTCCTGCTGCTTCACACTTCACAGACACTGGGAGTACCCTGCGGCGTGATCTCGTTAGTGCGCTCATATTTTAAACCCAACAACAGGATTACGAGAATGAGAAAGGAGAGAGAAAGGCTCACATTCGTTCGCATAGGTGCACTTGTAGGGGCTCGCGCAGACAGTCGGCCCCGTGTATCCGTTCCCGCCACACTGGCCATAGCGCGTCTGGGTGGCACCGCCGGGAGCCGTTGTGGTCGGGGATGGCTTGGTGGTCGTGGTGCCCGGGGATCCGCCGCCGTTGGCGCCCTGCAAGGTGAGGAGGCCCGGGCGGTAAGCCAGGAGGTCGTAGTTGCTGCTGTCGGACCTGGGGTCGCGGCCCTGGTAGAGCAGCTGCAGGTTGCAGGGGTCGATGGTCATGGTCTGGTCCGCAGTGGCGCGGATCAGGTCGCCGTGGCTGATGTCGTTGGTCCACGTGGCGCCGCTGTTGGCCTTGCCGGCGAAGGGTGCGCTCTCGCTCGTGGCCTGGGGCGTCCAGGAGCCGCTGAGGCTGGTGGCCGTGTAGGAGCGGAAGTAGCGCCCATTGGAGCCGATGGACTCGACCAACATGAGGTATTGGTTCTGGTCCTTGACCTTGTAGACCTGGACGGCCTCGAAGAGGTCGTAGGTCGCGCCGCTCATGATGACGGTCGATGCAGTGCCAAAGTTGCCCGGGAAGTTCCCAATCGGCATGCTGGCCCGGTAGATCTTGCCGTTGTCGCCGGCAAAGAACAGGTACATGTGGGTGTCATCGCCGATCAGGGTCTGGTCAATGGGGCCCGTGTTGGATCCCGTGATGGTGCCTGAGAACAGCGGCTGTGCGGCGGACCATCCGTTCGGGTTGGTAGGGTCGGTCGACGTGCGGTAGGAGAAGGCGGTGGCACCCCATTGATAGGCAAGGATCCAGATGTTCTTGGGCGAGAAGTAGAAGAGGGTCGGCGCAACGGCGGTGACCGAAGTCATGGCATTCTGGCTCGCCGAGGCCATGTCGGACCAGTTCGTGAATAGGCCAAAGTTCATGGAGAGATAGCTAGTTCCCATATTGTGGGTTGTTGCATACACCAGGTGCTTTCCGTTGTAAGGGACATGGGTAAACTATCAAAAATGTCCAGTCAGCCGAGGTGTGTGGAGGGTTTCGGCAGCAAGTGCACTCTCCTCTCGGGAGCAGCCCGGCCCCTGAGGAGCCCATAAACGGGTATAAACAGTGAACGCAAAAGAATTGAAAAAAAAGGAAAAGAGAAGGATATTGTCACTTACATCTTTGAGGGAGGCCCAACCCGACTTGGGCGTCGCGAGGGCTCCGGTCGAAGTCCACTTGTAGGTGGACGGAAGGCTACACGCGGCTTGCACAGAGGGGACCGCCGCGAGCAATGCCAGAGCTGCCGACTCGTACTTTGTGAGCTTCATGGCGATGTCTCTTTGTTTCCTCTTTTGACAAGGCAATGGATAAAGATAGATGGACCTTGAGGTACCGGAGAGCTGCGTGACGACGAGATCAATGCCGGACCTACACAGCTCTAATATACGTGCCCCATACTTACACGCAGTTGACTACTGGATTAGGAGGACGGAGGACGGACCGAATTGGCCGTTTCTGTCGTCGTGGAGTAGCGCCGAGCAAGCGGATCGAGGCTCCGCCTTGTCACCCATGTCGGCCGGCAGCTGAATCGGCATGTTAAACAGATCGGCATGTTGTCCAAGTATGTGCACTAGTTACCTTAGGTAAGGTAGTCGAAGTCGCCGAGGTCGCATGCGGTGCGTTGAGCCGGTATCGAAGGACCCCAGCGTCGCACGCGCAGCAAGCGAGGCGGTGGAAAGTCGTTCTGGAGATCTGACGCATGGTGACCAAGCGAGTTTTCACTGCCAGAACATCGCCAACCAGCTCGCCAGAGTGAGCGAAGGAGGTTGTGGTTGCATTTTGCCGAGGCAAAATCAAAATGAAGGAAGCGCTCCAATAGCGAGTCTCCACAGGGCTCCATTACCAGATCAGGGGACGCCGCATCCCGAACCCAAAGAAGGACGCCCGGTCACAGAATCCGGGGTACACATGCAGCTAAGCCTCAAGAAAGGCATCCGAACCATGTAAAACCGGGTAAAGTCAAGGCGACAGGGCTGGTGGGTCGAAAGATAGACCAGCTTACCTTACTTTGGAGACGCGCTAGCTTAATGCTAGTTGAGGTTTCCGTAGGTGGAAACTGGAAGGGTGCTCTGTCCGGCACCTCATCTTGATCATCAAGGACGATGAAGCCGCTCAACTCTTCTTGCTACGGTACAAAGCACACATTCAACATGAACACCACGACAGATACTCGCCATCTCCATTGTTGTGGCCGTAGTGTACTGCAACTCATCTGTCCATGCACCCGATTTAATTCAGGAGTCATCCGCTGTTAGCCTGGTACCCCGGTCCGATGCGAAATCCTCACCATGGGCAAGCATTGCACTATCCAGTATTATTGTTCCAGCGCCAAAACGTTCTTTCCGTGGTCTGGCTAACCTCCTTCCTTTCATGTTCCCATTTTCACTTACACCCGTCGCAAAAAGAACCGCCTCCGGACACACCCAGTTAGGGATTCGCTTCATCGATTCTATCGGCTCTCTCTGCAGACTGGTTTAGCCCCACATTTAGTGCAGTGGCTTTTCCCTCCCACCAGAGCCATCTTTCACAGGGCACTCTGCATCTAACATCCACAAAATAAAGGCATATTTCTGCATCGCCAGATTCCGGAGTGCACCTATTCCACAACGCACCGCAGGCGATGTAGCTTGCTCACCTCCCCACCAGACATGCTCAAGCTCACCGCTTGACAGTCACCCTAACACCCTTACTACCGCGCTTGGGCATGGGCATGACAATGTCCAGCACAAAATCGGCATCGCTCCGGTCCGTCTCGAACAGCTCGAGCTCGTGGCGGCGGAAGATGGTGGCCAGCGCGACGTACAGCTCCATGTAGGCCAGCGGCATGCCCAGGCACACGCGCGACCCGCGGCCGAAGGGGACCAGGTAGTTGGTCAGCGGGTGTTTGTCGCCGGGGCCCCTGGGGTTGCCGAGCCAGCGTTCGGGCTTGAACTGTTGAGGGTCCGGGAACACGTCCGAGTTGGTGTGCATGTGGAACGCGTCCATGCCGACGGCGACGCCCGGCGGGATCAACCAGTCCTTGTATTTCCAAGGGTGCAGCCGGTTGACGCGCGGGATGCGCTGGACTTGGCCGTATGAGAGACGGAGGCCTGTGGGAAGGGTCGTCAGCAAGACTATAGAAAGGTTCGGGGTGGGGTGAGGAGGCTTGGGGTTGTGGAGGCCGGAAGGGCTCTGGGGTACGCACTCTCCTGGATGACGCCGGTCAGATACGGAAGCTTCTCGAGTTCGACCCACGGGAGGATGTTGGCCGGGTCCGGCATGGCCTCGGCCAGCTCGGCCTTGAGCCGGGTCTGCACGTGGGGGTTATCGAGGATGTGGAATGTGGCCACGGTCAGCGTCCACTTGGTCGTTTCCATGCCCGCCCCGTTGAGGCTGATGGCCTCGTCCGTCAGCCGCTTGAGCGTAAGCTCCTCGGGCGGCAGGTTGGAGGCAAGGATGTCGTGAAAAATGGTCGGATGCTCCGCGTACTCGCTCTTGGGGTTCTTGCCCGAGAGGATGTCTTTGATTTGCTGGCGAGTTGTCTGCGCGCCCCCAAGGCCCAGGTTAGTGGCTGGTGTCAGATCATCGCGTCATCCGGGGGAGGAAGAGGCTCACCTCTCGGAACTCGAGCACTGGTTTGAAAGGCGGAATCAGCGTGCCCAACAGCCAGTCTGGTAGCCAATTCATCAGGTCGACAAGAATCTTGAAATGGGCGTTCCAATGGCCGGCCCAGATGATATTTTGCATCCCCGTGGAGAGCGGCGACTTGAAGTCCGGGGCGGCCGAGCAGTTGACGGAGCGGCTGAAGGCCAGGTCCGAGGTCACATCGATGGTCAGACTTGACCACATGTCGGACACGTTGAGGACGCGGCCGGTGCCGGCATACTCGGTGGACAGGCGGTACGAGATGCGCTCGACAATCTCGGAGATCTTGGGGTTGAGGCTCCGGATCCGCTGCATGGAGAAGAACGGGGCCAGGGCAGCGCGCCGGGCGCGGTGCTGCTCGGCATGGGTGGTGCTGAAGGTGGCCTCGGGGATGCCGAAGCGATATTTGAACTTGCCCGACTTGTCCATGGGCTTGGACGGCGTGCTGGCGCAGTAGACCTCGTTCCAGAACTCCGGGTCGTCGATGTGCACCTCGTCCGGGTTGACCCTCACAATGGGGCCATACTTATCGTGCATCTCCTTGACCTTCCAGGCGAACTGGCCACCGCCGCCGTTGGCGAAGAGGTCATACCAGACCTCATACCAGTGCGTGAGCGCGGCGAGTTTGGGCCCTGGAAACTTGGCAAGCGGGCTGAAGTATAGGCGGTAGACGCCCAAACCAACGGCGTACAGGACGAGCCCTAGGCCCAGTATCGCTGCGACCTGAGCTGGGGCGAGTTTGGCCAAAGTCGCCGACAAGCGGACATGTTCAAGTTGCGAAACGCCCATTGTGCCTGAAGGTCGTATCACTTCCAGGGTCGAGGAGAGCTGCACACATGGTACTGCTGCCGAAGCAGGATTTGAGAGCCGTCGCCATCAAGATAAAAGGTAACCCCATTCTACGTCCCACGCCCGCCCAGCCGAGGTCAACGCTTCATGTTTAGCTTTGAGGCAAACGTTGTTACGATGCTCCCAATGGTCTGTTTGATGTGCTGACAGCACTGTGCGCATGGCACATAATACAGCGGGTCTCGACTATTCAGGAGGTGTAAGCTTGCTGCAGGCTTGCGGCCCCGTCTTGTCGTGAAAACAAGGTTTAGAGATAGCGTCGCTCCGGACGGGGTCTCCGGGTGCAGCGGGATGAAGAGCAGCGGCAGGGATCGGATGGTGCGAGCAGTCTGCGCGGGATGAAACACGGATCTGCATGCTTATCCGCACTGCATAAGGTGAGGTACAATACCTTACGCATGATTATGGCACACCAGCAGGACCGGCCTGGCAAACTGTCTAGGCCGTGTAATTTAGCGTAGTTTCAGCTCAGAAAGAAAGGGCACCCAGTTGCACGGGCGGACGTCAAAGGCGGCACTGTGTTTCCCATTGTTGTATAGTATACTGTGTTACTGTGTGAAATGCAGAGACGCAAGATACAAAAGGAGATATGCTTAGAAATCACCTCATGGGGCTTAGAAAGAGATGGAAGCATGGAAAGTGCAGCACTTCTATTTTACAAGTTTTCAACCCAAGGGGCCTTCGAAGCAGTCTGGAGCTAATTCCATCAGGCCGAGTTCAAGTTGTTTCCGGGTAACAATAAGCAATCCTTCCTGCGCGCAACCATGGCAACCGTCGTCTTCATTACTGGCGTGGGCCGGGGCATCGGCCGGGCCCTCGCGGAGGCGTACCTGGCCCGTCCCAACCACACCGTCATCGGGAGTGTCCGCAACAAGGACGACGCCAAGTACCAGCATCTCAGGAGCCTGCCCGCCGCGAGCGGATCTAAGCTCATCCTCGTCAGCATCGAGTCGGCCTCCAAGTCGGACCCGCACAAGGCTGTCGACGAGATCAAGGCCGCCGGCGTGGACCATGTCGACATTGTCATTGCCAACGCCGGCACCTGCCCGCCTCTGGCGCCCCTAGATGTGGCCAACCCCAAGGACGTGGAGGAGGGTTTCCAGATCAACACGCTCGGACCCATTCTCCTTTACCAGGCCGTGAAGCCGCTGCTGGACAAGTCAAGCGCACCCAGGTGGGTTTCCGTCTCGTCGGCTGTCGGGTCAATTGGCAAGCTGGAGGCATACGGCGTTGCGGGCATCGGCGCGTATGGCGTTGCCAAAGCCGGTTTGAACTGGTTCACCGTGTAAGTAGACCTACCACCGACGACCGGGAAATAAAATCAGCTAACCCTCCTGGAAAGTTCAATCCATGCTGGCAACCCGTCCTTGATTGCCTTTGCCGTCCATCCTGGGTGAGTTCGGAGCCGCCAAGTGAATGGATTCAAGTTTTCGTTGTGAGTGACTGACACCCAAACTAGGCTGGTCCAATCGGATATGGGTAATTCGAGCGCGAAGCTCTTGGGACTGGAAAAGGCCCCCGTCACACTGGAGCAGTGCAGCTCGAAGCTGCTCAGCACGGTGAGTCTAGCCGCAGAAAAGCTTGAGCGTTCACTGGCTGATCCTGATGTTCTACCAGATCGACCAAGCAACACGTGAAAAGACTTCGGGAAAGTTCCTCAACATCATCGACGACGAGGAGATTCCGTGGTGAGCAGCGCGTGGACCTCTGGATGCCAGTGTATTGTACGTGTGTGGCTAGTAATGAGATTAAGCTTGCTCGTGTATCTATGCAGGCTGAATCCTGTTTGGCGACGAAAGCCATCATCTCGGTCATTTTCAGTCCTAGGGCATTGTTAGTTTCTAAAAAATACATTGGGATCTCATGACTTCCTCAGCGGTGGCCATTCTTTGCTGGCTACCTAGTGTTTGATTTGTGCTCCTTTCCTCCTTCCGCCCAACCCCCTGGTTACACTCTTCTTAAACTGTTATTGCAAAAGTTGCTTCAACAGATCCGCGCCTTGAGTTAAACAAGCGCGCAGCGTAGACGGACTAGCGTGTACAGCCGAGGGGATACTCCATGCAGTATCCCAAGTACGTGTAGATTACGCACATAGTGTGGAATTTGACGTACTCCTCGGAGTTCGTTTTGCAATCCATCACGGATTCTTCCGCAAAGCTCCGAGTCAGATAGCAAGAACCTGCATAATGGCCCGGGGCAAGGCTTCAAGCTTATTCCGTACACGCCGCTGCTTTTAATGGAACGCCAGCCTTGGCGAGGGTGAAATGTAACCCCAGCCGCAAGACTGCAGCCTGCTTACACCCTAGGCAGGGGTGGCTTTGGTGTGGAAGCCCATGGAAAACGAAGTTCTCCTGCCCCGTGGGCGCAAGCCACTCTCTGCCTCCTCACTGGGTCACTGCCCCGGTCACTATACCTCGCTAACATTGCTGGAAGCCGAGAGACGGAATTCAAGACAGTGTACGTATGGTACGGCGCAGCTTGAGGAGTGGCGCCACCATGTCACCCCTTAGTCTTGAACATTTCACTCGGAGTAATCCTTCAGCGTCTAGCGAGCTGAATGAGGCAAAGCCCAGGCAGGGCTGTGTTTATGGCTGAAGGATATGGATCGTGGTAGGTAGCTGAGATAGGTGGGCATATAAGTTCAGTTCCCAAGGGTCTGCGTCCATCAATTGTAAGTCTCAGGACGGTAAGCACACGTTGCGCCCCTCGTTACTACTACATTTATACGTTCCAGGTTGTCTTTGTGTCTAGTTCAGTGGAACTAGAAGAATCAATGTACCCGGCTCTCATTGGGTTCCTCCTCTTTGTACAATTCGCCGCAGCGGCGGTGACAGGTCATGCTACCACTTGGGATTCTCGAGCGAGCTGCAGGAACATACCAGGCGACGCACGCTGGCCCACTGCCGAGACCTGGAATCGTCTGAACGACACGGTAGGCGGGATACTAATCGCCACGGTCCCCATCGCCCGAGTGTGCCACGACCCGAGCTACTCTGCCGATGGTTGCGCTCAGGTTACACAACAGTGGAATCTGGCAGGTATCATGTAGGAACTCCGCTTGTTCCGCCGCCAGCCGCTGCCGGCATTGGCGACGCGTCACGCATCGACAGCTTTGCTGACTCAGGGCAGGACGAATCTGCCAGCCGAGATCCTGGCCCCGTGGTTCCAGAATCAGTCCTGCGTACCCTTCACCGAGAGATCCCTGCCGTGTGACCTGGGCAACTATGCAAGCTACTCGATCGACGTCCGCAGTGCCGACGATGTTGCTGCCGGGATTGCGTTTGCGAAGCAGAACAACATCCGACTAGTCGTCAAAAACTCCGGGCACGAGTGCGTAACATGCCCTGACTTGTCGATTATCTGATGAGCCAGACGGCTGACTTGTGCAATAGTTTCTTTGGCAAAAGCACCGGCAAAGGTGCGTTGTCACTGTGGACCCGCAATCTCAAGACCAAGGAGGTGATCCCTCGGTACAAAGCAACGTACTACCGAGGCCCCGCCATCAAGATCGGTGCCGGCGTGAACGGGAAGGAAGCGGCCGAGTTCGCAGGACAGAACGGCTATCGCATTGTCGTAGGCTCCTGTCCGACCGTCGGTCCCGTCGGCGGGTTTACGCAGGGCGGCGGCCACTCGTTTCTGTCGGGCCTCTACGGACTCGGCGCCGACAACGTGCTGGAGTGGGAGGTGGTGACGGCCGCCGGGCAGCATATTGTGGCCACGCCAACGCGGAACTCGGATCTGTACTGGGCACTCAGCGGCGGCGGCGGCGGCACCTACGGTGTCGTACTTTCCATGACGGTGAGAGTGTTCCCGGATGGCGAGATTGCACTTGCTCGCCTGTCCTTCAACACCAGCGTCACGGGCGGCGCCAACAGTTACTGGAAGTCGGTTGGCGTGCTTCTCGCGCAGCTGCAACCCCTGGTCGACGATCACGGCGCTGTCGGGCAGTTGCAGGTCACCAACCAAACCGCGCTTCTCTTTGGGCTGATGGTGCCGGGGGCCGACAAGCAGCAACTGCGCGCATACCTGGCGCCTGTCTTGACCGCCCTTGCACAGGCGAGCCCGGCGCTGACGGCCGAGTCGCTGAGCCTGGAAGTCTACGACGATACGAGCTACGCGGGCCTCTACAGCGCCACGGTCGAGCCCTTCACGGCGGGCATTCTCCTCCCACCCGTCATTGGCGGCCGGTTCGTGTCGCGCAGCAACTGGGCGCGCAACGCGACGGCCGTCACCGAAGCCATCCGCTCCGCCACCGCGGACGGCAACTTCTACGTCGCCATCACCGCGCTCAACACGCAGGGCGCGCAGCGCGCCATCGCGCCCGTGGCTAAGAACTCGGTGCAGCCGGCCTTCCACGACGCCTTCCTCAGCCTGATCGTCACGGCCATCTGGGACTGGCAGCGGCCGTGGGCCGACGCGGCGGCGCTGCAGCGGCAGCTGAACGACGTCATCCGCCCCGTCCTCGAGGAAGCCACGCCAGGAGCGGGCGTGTACAACAACGAGGCCAACTGGCAGCAGCCGGACTGGCAGGCTGCTTTCTACGGCCACAACTATCCGCGGCTCAAGCAGATCAAGAAGCGGTACGATCCGGATGGCGTTTTCTACGGCTTGACCTCGGTTGGTAGCGAGGAGTGGTCTGCCGATGCGGCCGGCCGGTTGTGCAGAGTGGCATAGAGACGCTGATAATGCGCCGAAGCGGCGATGCAGGAACGTGGATGTGCAAGATCCTGCAACCTGCAATGAGGGAAAAGCGTGGGGGGTGTGCGTGCTGACTAAGAGCCCTGTGGGGCAGCGTCCACTGCCCCGCAGTGACGGGCAGGCTGAGTTGGGGTGTGTACTCCCTCTGTATCCGTATTAGTACTCCGACTACCCGCCGTTCTTCTTTGTATTTTCCAATTGGTACTTAAACTTGGATCGGTAGAGCCAAACCTCTTTAAGCCTTTTTTTTTGTATTGGATAATTGAAATCTGTACAACCCCTTAGCTGCTTTAGACAGGCATACAGCAGTAAAAGAACATAGCATCGACACTTGATAGGCTAGCTCAGACAATTGAGATTCGGAAAACCACACCAACAGTCCGAGGGATCAAATCCCAGCCCGCCTTCCCATTTCGGTCTCAATATGCGAGCCTTGAGTGAGCAACTTCCGGTGTGCAGGAAGGTCACACCGTCCACTCACTTTTCCATGGATTGGTGTGCGCGGGCGGCTGGTTTGCGGTGGTTAGTCTTTGCTTGTCAGCCAGCGAGCCTGGCCGAGGGATTGTGGACCGACGTTACGGAGTGCACTTGTTGAGGCTTCAAAATCGCCGAACCGACCAGCCGCTGAGTGCCCCGTCAGCACCACAATCCTGCATCCCACCACACCATGGGTCCTATACTCGCCGGGCCTTAGGATTGGTGGCAAGAAGGTTCGAGAATGGCGGTATCTGCAAGTCGACCCCCTAACCATAAGGTAATGCTTGTTTTCTTGTTCCTGGCTGAAATCACCCCCTGTTAGTCTACATGTATGGAGCCCGGAATATCACCGAGAGTTCCTGTATAAAGGCTTGTTCCATTGTCGTCAGCCCTACCCCAGGAAAGCAGTGAATCCGTAGCGTACGGATCGGCGGTCGAGAAGCTGCCGCTTTACGGGAAAATGGCTTAAGCGAAGTGGTTTGGGCCGACATCAAGGCCTTGGCACGGATGCCTTCGTAACTGATCCAATTCTGCTCGTGAATGGACACACATACGGCAAAGCACATACACACTGCTATCCTTATTGCTTTTTGCCAGCGGCCTGAGAATGTCCTTCCCTCTCTAAAAGGTCCGCCTATGGCTGGTGGTTGACCACTTAAGTGGCATCAGTCAATGCCAGCCCTTTCACAGGTCGCGCAAGGTCCATGCTCAGCTGAACATCATCGTCGAAGATTCGAATGAGAGGGTAGCACAGCAGTGTCACGGTAGGATTCAACATTGAATCCTTCAGCAAGTTTACCCCATCCGGATCTTGGTGTGCGTGTATTTCTATTGGGCCGTCTAACATTCTCAAGGCAATGGGAATCTGGGTAGAAGTTGCTGGAAAGAAATTTGACCGAGGAGACGCTGTGTAACCATAGCTGTCTCTCCTGTCATTGGCTCCTATAACGGTTTGGTGTGGACTTGCCAGGGAGTCGCATCGGGCTTCCGGGATCGCTTGTTCTACATCTGTACAGTACACACAATTAGAAGTAAGGTAGGTTGCATACCCGCCCTGCCGCGTCACCCCTTATCTTGCCGTTTAGATCTCCTGATGCACGCAGATTCCACCGCTTTGCGGTAAATTTCTTGGCATCATCTTTGCTGTCCGCCTCACATATCCTTCCGGGCTTTTGTCGTTTGTCATGGACACAGTGCTCTCGGGCAGCTGAGCAGGTAGATACATGTAGGTGCCTATAAAAATATGAAACAATGGCTGGCTAGCTCTTGTATGTAGTTTACTTGAAAGGAAGCCGTGCCCATGGCAGCCAATCCGTGAGTCGGGGGGCGGAACTTGTTTTGGACTTTTTGTTTTCCTTCTCAGCGATCCCTTCTCACCATGCATAAGGTAGATTGCAACCCTATACGCCCATTCTTTTGGACAGACTTCAAGGCAGATTTGGCCCGGTATGAGCCGGGGAGGTTTGCGTAAGTGCCCAGGAGCCCAGAAGTTCTGGGCAGCCAATGAGTGCCTGGCTCTCATATGCAAGCGAGCGGCGTAGAGGAGAGAAACCTCCGAGAATGCGTGCAAATAAGGTTTGTTAGGACCTTAAAACTGCCGGTGGTTACCTGAGGTGCCTGTGAAGTGCAGCCAAGTCCTCTGCACTCCTCGCGTTTTGATCCCAACTGCGGTTCCCAACATGGATATGGGCGAGGCCGACGAAGTTAAACTCGTAGCAAATCCAAAGCCGCAAATCTCAGAGCGTCGCCGCTTGCAGAACCGCATTGCCCAACGCAAGTTCAGGGGTAAGTGTGCCACCAGACCGTGACAGCCGTCGTCTGGTCCACTTGTTTCCATCTGATCAGACTCTCAGACAAACCCGGCTTGCAGAGAGAAAAGCTCAGAGCAAAAGATTAGAGACCGAATTCGAGTTTGATGTATGGAGCGGCCCCCCTTACAACGCTGCAGACATTGGCTGCCCTTTCGAGCTGGGCAGCACAGAGTGCGCCGCTGACGGCGCCGTAGGTCTCTTCACCGGAGCACCGTGTCCACCACCAGGAACAGAAATCGAGGGGTATACGGCGTACCCGGAGGCACTCGATAGTGCTCAGTACCCGGAATACTGCGCTCTCCCAGTTCCGTTTTCCCCCGATGTAGCGCCCTCCACCATCGCTTCGCCGCCGTCGCTCAACAACAGCAGCTCGACGGTTGCGTCTCTATCCAGCTACCCAACGCCCCCGACGCCCCTAATAGCGAGCGGCGTCCTCACTCCAGTTACCAGCAGCGGCAGCCCCATTCACCCACTGCCGCTGGGCAGCCTCGGTGCGAGCATAACACCAACAACCACACCAACAACACCAATAACACCACCAACCGCAACGAGCACCACGTGCACCCTCCCTCCAACCCCGGTCCTAACACCCAGCCCAGCAGCAGGCTACAACGACCTTAACGCGTCCCTCACCACCACCGCCTCGACCGCCTCTTCCTTCCAACAACCATCATCAACTCTACATACTTCCCAGCCCACCGCTACCACCACCACCACCACCACCACAACCAGCAGCAGCAGCAGCACACCCATCAGCCCTACTACTAGTGTACAAGTACCTCCCCTCCTGCACGTCGCAGCCCGCACCCGCAACCGCAGTATCATGGCGTCGCTCCTCAAGCACGGCGCGCCCCCCGACGAGCGCGACGCCGCGACGGGCCGCACGGCGCTGCACGTGGCGGCCGAGCTGGGCGACGTGGCGCTGGTAACGCTGCTGCTGCGGTACGGCGCCGACGCGCACGCAACCGACGTCGTGGGGGCCACGCCGCTGTTCTTGGCCGTGTCGGCCGGGCAGGGCGAGGTTGTTGAGTTGTTGCTTGAGAGTATGAGGGGGCAAAGGTGACTTGGTGAGTCTTCGTGGTGTTTGCGTTTGATTACGGCAAGGTACTTGTAGTCTTTTTTTTTTATCAGGATCCAGTTTGTGGGTATGTGACGGGGTGGGTGGTGGGAATGGGGAATTTGCAGTGAATATAGATCGATGCTGGTTTTCCTTTCTAGGGTCGAGAGAGATAGGAACGTATGGGTGGAGGTAGATGTACCATACGGTCGGGGCAAGGTTGGGTGATACAATCGAGTTGTTCGAAACTTGAAGGAAGGGCAGGTTTGCTTGATAGGTGTTTAAGATACAACAGGAAGACGTAAAGAGACAATTGATGCAATCTCTGGCTGAGATCAGGTTAAGCACATGTGATGAAAAGCATTACATAGGTACCTATCTAAGGTTCTCAATAGGGACATAATCTAGCATTTAATTGGGGATGGCATCTGACACTACGTGCATCTATCTATATGTGTAAGGTACTGTACCTTGGCGAAGTACAGTAAGCAGTGTGTTTAGGTAAGGTAACGCTCTGATCGGCACTTACCCTAACGATGGTTGCATGCATCTGTGTCGGATGACCAACAGAACGGGGTGATTCATCCATATCTGCATGTGGGCGGCATGGTCTTGTTAGCTGCGCAACACTGAGTAGGAAACGGCAGTCAACGGAACAATGCTGTTGGCTGTTGAAACACGCTTGCAGGGGTTCTGTCACATCACGATTGCATCTGGGATGCAGCGAGTTGCACATTCGATACGCGAGGAGACCTACGATCCGCAGTACCGCTATTACAAGCCAAATGGGGGAACCGAGTGTAGTATTTTCCGCTTCTTATCACTACCCTAAATACTCGCGAAGAAAGCTGATCTGTGCATCGAGCACCTTGATCGAATCCTGTCCACTCAAAATGTTCATGTGCCCCTTGCTGGGCACGCTGAGATGGCGCTTTGGGTCCTTGAAGACGTCGAAGATGAGCGTCTTCTGCAGCTCGGCCGGGGAGACCAAGTCTTTCTCTCCCGTGACCACCATGGCGGGCGTGGGTGAAACATGGGACATCAGGCCGAATGGCTGGAAGGCAGCAATGTGGTAATAGGTGCTGAGCGTTGTCTCGGCCACAAACGTCGGCTGCACCTCGGCCGCGCGCGCGATGATGTTATAGACATCCTCGACGTCGAAGCCGGTGCCGAACCCCGCGGGATGCTCACCGTTCTCGGTCAGCATCGGCAAACGCACCGGATTGTTGCCAGCCAGGCGCGACTCGCGGTCCTTCATGGCCTTGGCGAGCACCTGCTTCCACTTGGTGAATTCCCAGATGGTCAGGGGCGAGACGGCCACGACGGCCTTGGCGCGCTTGTCGAGCGCCGCGGCGCAGAGGGCCACCATGCCACTAAACGAGTAACCCCAGTAGGCAATGCGGGTCGGGTCGACCAGATGGCCCCAGTGCTGCTTCAGGTACGTCAGGGCATCGTGGTAGTCCTCGACGTTGCGTGCCGGGTGGGCCTCGTTTCGGGGCATGCCGTCGCTCTCCCCGATCGATCTCGGGTCGTAGCTCAAGACGGTGAAGCCGGCGCCATGAAAGTACTCGGCCACCTCGGAAATGATCATCTCCTTGACGTTGTTGAACTGCGGCGTGTTAATGGACAGCCGTCGTTATGATACAGTGTAGGTGCTTCAATACCCCAGGAGTCATGATGATGGCCGGCCCTCGCTGAGGAGCGGGGAATAACCACCCGCGGAGTGTTAGTCCGTCGAGCGTCTTGAACTCAACATTTTGGCGGCTCTTCATGGTTGCGGCGTGGTGGGAAACGGCGTTGCTCGGTAAACGGACTTGTCGCGACGAAAGACTTGTCCAGCGGCTGGAATGAGCAGAGGACTGGACGTTGGAGTTGCAGGCAGGCTCAACAACCTCGAGCACAATATTCCCTGCCTTTGTTGCTTCTACATACCAAGGTACTTAGCATGCGTCCGAATGAAAAGCTACTTTGCTTTGAGTGCAGAGTACATAACTGCAAGTCATCCGTCTGCCCGAGATGCGCCTCCTCGTGCTGTGTTTGCTGCAATGATACTTGCTGCAAGTAAGCAAATCATGTTGAGTTTCCCTTCTAGCGACTTCTCGTGGTAAGATTCGAATCAGTCGGGGCACCGAATCAGACCGCCCGTTGCGTCTTGACATTCCTAGGTAGGACAAACATTTTGCCTTTGGGTCACGGTCCAGTCTCCACTGATGACTGAATGCATGCTTACAGGCTTCGGCTTACTCGCCTATGCAACCTAATCGTCCCATGAACACCTTCGGCATTGGGCTGCAGCTTACTGCAAGTGCCAGAAATCCATCAAGTCCTACGTCACTCGCGATCAAGTGGAATGTAATGGTAGATCCGTTGGGTGGGAAGGGCAAACCAAAGGTGAAAAAAGGATGGCAGCGGGCAGCCTACAACATACACAAAAATCGGAGAAAATCCACGACGTAGCACGCAAACAACCACCTGCCTAGTCGCCTCCCAGCCCTTTAGTCTACGTGCCTATGTAGAGCCGCTCGCTCTCTGATTAGCCCCCCTGACGATCTGTCGAGCCCTGCCTCCTTCGCCATTTGAAAGTCATGGCAACTGCCCCCATCGTGTCAAACGGGACTACCCCCGTCATCTCCAACGGGACGAGTCCGGCAGAGTCCGTGTTCACCAGCCACAGCTCCCGCTCCAGCGACGATGGCATTACGCTGGGGCTGCACGGAAATCTGCGCACAGTCAACGCCTCCCACCGCACCCAGGTGCCCATTGCCGTCGTTGGTATGGGATGCCGGCTGCCGGGCCACAGCAACTCGCCCACTGCGCTCTGGGACTTCCTGCAGCGCGGCGGCATCGCCAAGAACGAACCGCCACCGTCGCGCTTCAGTTTGCGCGGCCACTACGACGGGACGCGTCGACCGCGGACGATGAAGTCGCCCGGAGGCATGTTCATCGAGGACATGGACCCGGCCGAGTTTGACGGCCAGTTCTTCAACCTCAGCCGGGCTGACTGCATTGCCATGGACCCGCAGCAGCGTCAAATCCTCGAGGTGACGTACGAGTGCCTAGAGAACGCCGGAATTAGCCTCCAGAAGCTCAGTGGTAGCAAGACGGGTGTCATTGTCGGAACGAATTTCATCGGTATGTTCTCTCCCCCAGTCCCGTCCAGGAAGCTAGCAGCCACCGAAACTGACAATGTGCTGCAATCGAAAAGACTACGGAGCCATCCAGAACCGGGATCCCGAAGACCGGGCCGACTCCATCACCATCGGGCTTGCCTCGTCTATCCTGAGTAACCGGGTCAGCCACTTTCTCAACGTCAACGGGCCAAGGTATGTTGATTACCTCAGATCCGTTACCAGCACTCGTTATTAACATTTGTGCCTAGCATGACCATCGACACAGCCTGCTCGGCAAGTCTGGTCTCGGTCGACGTAGCCTGCCGCTACCTCGACAGCTTCCAGGCTGACGGCATGATCGTAGGCGGTGCCAACCTCTGGCTGACGCCCGAGCACAACGAGGAGGTTGGCATGATGCACATGACACAGTCGGCGTCGGGACGATGCCACAGCTTCGACGCCAAGGCCGACGGGTACGTCAAGGCCGAAGGCATCAACGTCGTGTACCTGAAGCGGCTCGACGACGCCATCCGCGACGGCGACCCGGTGCGAGCCATCATCCGCGGCACCGCCGCCAACGCGTCCGGGCGCACGCCGGGCATCGCCAACCCGAGCCCGGACATGCAGGCATCCGTGACGAGAATGGCCTACAAGAATGCGGGCATCACCGATTTCAGGGCCACTCAGTTCCTCGAGTGCCACGGCACCGGCACCCTGGCCGGCGACCCTGTCGAGGTAAAGGGCGCAGGCGCCGTGTTCGCTGCCGGCCGCGAGCCCGGTCAGGAGCTGGTCATTGGCTCCATCAAGGCCAACATTGGACATTCAGAGGCCGCCGCCGGCATCTCGGGTCTCCTGAAGGCCATCATGGCCGTTGAGCGCGCCATCATCCCAGGAAATCCAACCTTCATCGATCCGAACTCAAAGATCGACTGGAAGGGATCCATGGTCCGGGCCAGCAGAACATCGCTGAAGTGGCCTGGCACCGCCACGGTCCGACGCGCCAGTGTCAACTCGTTCGGCTTCGGCGGAGCCAACGCCCATGCCATTGTGGAGAACGCGCCCGACTCGCACCACCACGTCTCGTCGTACAGACAGGTCACAACCAATTTCTTCGATGACGATGACGACGAGGAAGACAGAGACGGCGGTGGCCCCGCCACGACCGCTGTGCCGCCGACTTTGCTCGTATTCTCGGCCAACACCCAGACATCGCTCAAGAAGTACGTCAAGGCGCTCTCCTCGCACCTGCTCAACCCCATGGTCTCGGTCGAGCTCAACGACCTCGCCTACACGCTGTCGGAGCGGCGAAGCCGTCACTACTACCGCGGTTTCACCGTAACGCGGTCCATTAAGACAGGAATCAGCGACGAGTCCGTCTTGACCGGCAAACAAGCCTCGTCTCCGCCCCGGATCGGCTTCGTCTTCACCGGCCAGGGTGCCCAGTGGCCAAAGATGGGTGCCGAGCTGGTCGAGTCCTTCCCCCGCGCCAAGCGTGTGATCCAGGATCTCGACGAGGTGCTGCAGAGTCTTCCCGAACCACCCAAGTGGACCCTTCTCGAGGAATTGACGGGCGATCGGACGCCTGAAGCCCTGCGTCAGCCCGAGTTCTCGCAGCCTCTCGTGACAGCGCTACAACTCGCTCTCCTCGACGTCCTGGACAGCTGGGGCATCCGGCCGCGGGCTGTCGTCGGCCACTCGTCTGGCGAGATCGCTGCGGCTGCCGCCGCCGGGTTACTCAGCTACGCCGACGCCATCAAGACGGCCTACTACCGCGGCCAAGCGGCCAAGAAGGTTGGCACGCCCGCCGAGCCCGTGGGCATGCTGGCGGTCGGCGTCGGAGCAGATGTTGTGCAGCCGTTCCTGCGCCCCGAGGAGGGTAAAGTGCAGATCGCATGCTACAACAGCCCCAACAGCCTGACAATGTCCGGCACCGTATCGGCGCTCGAGAAGCTGCGCGCACGCCTCCAGGAGGCCGGTCACTTCGCCCGCATGCTGCTCGTCGATCTGGCCTACCACTCAGATTACATGGCGGAGATCGGAGAGGTGTATGAGCAGATGCTGCTGGCAGATGACACCATCTTCCAGAGCCAGAGCAACGGCAAACTGCTCGGCAGCGAGTCGGGCGTCCGCATGTTCAGCTCTGTGACCGGCGGGGTGTTGGCTCCGGGGGACAAGCCGGGTGCCGCCTATTGGAAGAGGAACATGGTCTCGCCGGTCAGGTTCGCCGACGCGGCGGCGGAGCTGCTCCGCGACACGGAGTTAGGGGCTAACTTCTTGATCGAGCTTGGCCCGAGCAACGCCCTGGCCGGACCCCTTGGGCAGATCAAGAAAGGTCTCGGAACAGGGCCTGGCGCTGACGCCCAATACACGTCAGCACTGAAGCGGGGCGCTGACTCGACCATGGCCATGTACAACGCGGCGGGACAACTGTTCCTCGCCGGCGAATCGGTCGACTTGGCCACGGTCAACCGCGTAAACCAGCACAACGCCAAGGTCATTGTGGACCTGCCCAACTACGTCTGGGATCACTCAGTCAAGTACTGGCACGAGACACGAACCAGCTCGGACTGGCGGTTCAAGAAGTTTGTCAACCACGATCTCCTCGGCTCCAAGATGAACGGCACCTCGTGGCAGGCACCGACTTTCAAGAAGGTGTTGAAGGTTGCCGACGTGCCGTGGTTACGCGATCACCGGCTGGGCAGCGACATAGTCTTCCCGGCGGCGGCATACGTCGCCATGGCAGTCGAAGCCATGTATCAGACCGCCATGATAACGCAATGGAACGAGCAGCCCCCCGCCCGCTACCGCTTCCTGCTGCGCGACGTGAAGCTCCTCCGGGCTCTGGTATTGGACGAGGCAGCCGAGACGCGCCTGACTCTCGCCCTTAGTCCCATCAAGGGCGGCTCAACACGGTCCTGGTACGAATTCCGCGTCTCCTCGCAACAAGACGGGCTCGCAGCCGACCCCGTGCACAGTACCGGGCGGGTGTGCGTCGAGACGGACTACGAGATGCTGAACGCGACTCCCGAGCAGGTGGCACCGCTGCAGCTCGCTACAACGGCGCGCACCTGGTACAAGGCGTTGGCAGACCTGGGCTACAAGTTCGGGCCGAGCTTCCAGAAGCACCTGATGGTCGAGACAACCATCGGTCAGCGCCACAGCCGCTCGACCATCAACCTCGAGCCACCCGCCTCGCACCCCAACGGGCAGTCGTACTACCCACTGCACCCCGCCGTGATGGACTCGTGCTTCCAGGCCGCATCGCCGGCGCTCTGGGAGGGTGATCTGCCGACATCTGGAGCGGCGGTGCTCGTGCCGAAATTGATTGACACCATTGTTGTCGAAGGCGGACGCGAGCTCCCAGTCGAGGGAATTGCGCTGGCGTCGGCGACGTACCTGGGCGTCGGCAACGCCGAGAACCCGCGAAACTACTCGACCAACGTACGCCTGTATGATCCCCGGGACGGTGCGTTCCTGTTTGAGATGCGTGGTCTATCCTCGGGGGAGATGCAGACCACCGATCAGGAGAAGATCAGCCACACGTTCACGCACGTTGCTTGGAACGCTGATGTTGATATGTTGATGTCTGTGGACGACACCGCGGCTAGCCAGTGGCTCAAGACGAAGACAATCGACGATGCGATTGACATGGTGGCGCACAAGAAGCCCGGCCTGTGCGTGCTGGAGCTCAACCTGGACGCCCTCGATGCGTCAAGCTTGTGGATGTCGGATGCCGATATCGAGACTAGCAATCCCATCCGGGCGGCTTGCTCAGAATATCACCTTGCCGTTCGGGAAGCAAAGGTCCTCATCCAAGTGCAGGAACGGCTGGCGTCGCGCTGCACGGCTGCTTCGTTCCACCTCCTCGACGCCTCGAACCCAGCGTCTGCTGCTTCCGGTACCAAGTTTGACTTGATTATCGTTAAGGCTGGCTCTGAATCAAACCTAGATGAGCTCACTCTGGTAAAGAGCCTCGCGGAGTCGGTGCGCGAAGGAGGCTTCATTGTAGCCAGCGGGCTGGACGCAAGCACGCTGAGCCGTTTGGGCAAGACGTTTGCCCTTGGCGAGAATGTCTGCATGTGTCGGGCCAAGGTCGACAAGCAGCAGTATGAGAAGCGTCCCAAGGTCGCCCATGTGAGCTTGCTCGGAGAGAGACCGTCCGAGCTGGTGGGCGTCCTCGACGCTCTCGCTGCGAAAGGGTGGACTTTCCAAAACTGCGCCAACTCGGAGGAGATCACCTCCAACGATGCCGTCGTTGTCGTGCTGGACGAGCTGTTTGCCTCTCTCATGGACACGCTCAGCGAACAGCAGTGGTCCGTCCTGAAGCACATTGTCCGCCAGCGATGCCGCCTCCTCTGGGTAACAGCGGGCGCGCAGCTCGGGGTGGAGCACCCGACCCGGGCCGCAATCGTCGGGTTGTTCCGCACAATTCGTGCCGAGGAGCACCTCCATCTTGCAACGCTCGACGTGACCACCGCCTCGGGCGCCGCGACCACTGCGGCCATTTCAGCCTGTCTCGAGCAGCTGTGCGCGGCCACCGACGGCGCGGAGCCGACTGATTATGAGTTTGTTGAGCGTGATGGCATCGTCCACGTCGGGCGTGTGGTGCCAGATGCCGGCCTGACAATGCTACAGAGCGACGACATGGCCTCGCGCCCGACAGAGACGACGGACCTCCATGCTCGCGATACGCTTGTGCAACTGCGCTGCGAACGACTGGGCAACCTTGATGCGGTGCAGTTTTGCGAGACAGAGGCTGAGCAAGGCCGGCTCGGCCATGGCATGGTCGAGATCGAGGTACACGCGGCTGGTTTGAACTACAAAGATGTAGTGGTTACCATGGGCATCGTGCCGGGAGATGAGACGGCCTTGGGTCATGAGGCGGCCGGTATCGTCAGGCGTGTGGGAGAGGGTGTGACTGAGTATGCCGTTGGGGACCGGGTTGTCGTGTTTGGCAAGGGCTGCTTCGCGAACCGGGTACGCACGACGCCGGCTCGCATCCACCGTATCCCTGACAATATGACCTTTGAGGAGGCCGCCACCATGTCGGTGGTGTACTTGACAAGCATTTACTCGCTCTTCGACCAGGGAAACCTCTCGGCCGGTAAACGCGTCCTAATTCACTCGGCAGCCGGCGGCGTGGGCATTGCAGCAATCCAGCTTGCAAGGTACGCTGGCGCTGAGGTGTTTGCAACGGTCGGGACGCCTGAGAAGAGGGAGTTCTTAAGGTCAACGTTCGGTCTGCCCGACGACCGCATCTTCAATTCGCGAAACACGGATTTTGGCGGAAAAATCTTGGCCGCTACAGAGGGCAAGGGCGTGGATGTGGTGCTCAACTCGCTCACTGGGGACATGCTCGACGAGTCGTTCCGCATCTTGAGTGACGGAGGCATCATGGTGGAGATCGGAAAGAGAGACATCCTTGATGGTAACAATCTTGCCATGGCGCCGTTCGACCGCAACATCTCGTTCCGGGCCGTCGACCTGTCCCCAGAGCGGGCGTCCGATGAACTCGTTGCCCGCCTCTTTTCGAAACTATTTGCACTTCTGGAGGGCGGGCACATCAAGCCCATCAATCCCATCCACCGCTTCTCTTGGGCGGAAATTCCGGCCGCCATCCGGTTCTTGCGTGCGGGCAAGCATACGGGCAAGATTGTCTTGTCGGATGGTGGGCTTGATGCAAAAGTCGAGGTTCCGGTAAGACCATCCCTACGGTGTTGTCCCTAGCTTGTTGGACGGACGGTCTAACACCAAGGTGCAGGTACGGAAAGCTCCCAATCAACTCAAGCTCAGGAAAGACGGCTGCTACTTGATTGTCGGCGGACTCCGCGGTCTCTGCGGCTCACTGGCCGTGTACCTTGCAAAATCAGGCGCCAAGCACCTCGCCGTCATGTCCCGCAGCGGCTATGCCGACGAGAGATCGCGCGGCATCATCAAGCAGATCAGAGCTCTCGGGGCACAGATCGACCTCTTGACTGCCGACGTGACTGATGCTACCCAAGTTGAGAGGGCTTTCCACGAGACAACTGTACCGGTGGCTGGAATTATCCAGGGCGCCATGGTTCTCCGAGTAAGTCCGTTCTGTGCATGTCGACAGCTCTCAGAGGCCAGCTAACCAGGCAGTACAGGATCGACCGTTTGATTCGATGACGCTTGCCGAGTACCATGACGCGATCCGGTGCAAGATCCAAGGTACTTGGAACCTGCACCAGGCCGCCGAGGCCCTCCATCTCAAGCTTGACTTCTTCACCCTCCTGTCAAGCATCTCGGGCATTGTGGGCAACCGTGGCCAATCGAACTACGCGGCTGCCAACGTCTTCCTCGACGCATTCGCCGCTTACCGTCGCGCACGCGGCCAGGTGGCCAACTCTGTGAATCTGGGCGTGATTGAAGACGCCGGCGTGATCGCCGAGAACGCCAAGCTGCACGAGCAGTTCGATCCTCGTGTGTTCAGGGGCATCAACGATGGCCTGCTGCGCAAGATCCTGTACTTGTCCCTGATCCAGCAGCAGGACGGCGCACAGCCTCCTAGCCCTGCCGCTGCCGCGCAGATGATCACGGGTCTCATCGCCACGCAACCGGCCGACTCCCTTCTTCGGCGCGACGCCCGCTTTGCCGCTCTGTTCTCCAAGCAGGGCGGGCAGGGAGGCAACGCGAGCGGCAGGGCGGGCAGCGGCAGCGGCAGTGGGGCCGACGCGGAAGTGAAGGCGCTCCTGGTGCTACTGCGGAGTAAGACGGCCGATCCGACGGCGCGGCTCAAGGCCACGGTCGACGTCGTCAACGGGTGCTTCGTACGCATGTTGCGGCTAGCCGAGCCGATGGACCCGGCGAGGCCACTGTCGGTCTACGGCATTGACTCGCTCGCTGCCGTTGAGGTCCGCAACTGGGTGCGGGCTGAACTTGGTGCATTGGTTACGACGCTGGATATCATGAATGCGGCATCGTTGACGGCCTTTTGCGAGAAGGTTGTTGCGAAAATTGCTGCTGCAGCCGAGGACTGAGGGGCATTTTGATAGCTCGGTTGGTTAATTCGGTCAAGTTCAAGGCTCTGTCGCGCTGGTGACAGGGAAGTGGCCTTGTGTTTGGTGATCGTGGTCGCAATGTCGCATGTCACGATGGGTGTGTCAATTTGTTGCATGTTGAATGGTATTAAAACAGCAAATGTCTAGTATGATAGGATGATGCTCTGGTGGGTAAATAAAGCCTTGAACGATCAGTTACAATTTTATACATTGCCCCGGTGGAACGCCGGAAGTATAAACATGTGTCTATTGCTGGGTGAGATAGAGATGTAACTGTGTTGTTCCATTGTGAGCAATCTGGTGGACAAGTTGCGCACAGACTTTTGCAGCGGGGTTGTGTGAACTCTGCACACCACTGCACTCGAGCAGCTGAATCAGTAGTCCCTGACGGAGGCTGAAGTGGATCCACCCAGAAATGGTTCGTTCAGAGCTGAACTTCGCTCAAGCTCCCACAACCTGGAAGCGAAGCGGCGAGCATTTGGTTACGTTCCGCATCTCTACAAAGCTGTGAGGAAGAGAAAGCTTTCTTTCAAATGATTGTAACAGTATAAAAATACGCGGAAGTCGTTTAGTATTAATCCAAATTATTAGCAGTGGTGATACTGGTGTTCTTCCAAGAGGCCCTATGCTCCTCAGTTGCTCCATATCCTTGCACATCAACAGCCAAAACAAACAGGAGCAGAACTCCCGCAGACGTCATCCGGGCAAGCTTTCTCGTTTGAACAGCGCGCCGCACCAGGAAGGCGAAGTGGCCATTTTACGGACCGTTTTCTCCCCCGCCCGACGGCACGTCCAGTGGTCAACATTATAAGGTCACGGTATTCTTTACAGCCATGGCACCTGCCCCGCGCTTGATCATGTTTCACGGTTGCACCTGACTGTCCATCGTGGCACCCCTTCGAACGAAGTCCGCAACTTGCAAACCCCATTTTGTCTGGATTCAAAGTTCCCATCCACACGGTAAGACAACCGACTCGTCACCACTTCTCGAACACCATCATCAGTGCACCATCAGAGGCTCATATGCTTCATCCGCGGGTCACACTGTCGCGTTTCTCGTAAGTTGGATAAATCTTACACATAGGCGGAAGTCTCCCAGGACTGATGTGTAGAACAGCACAGCTTTCGCACCCCTCCCTGCAAGGCGGCAAAGCAGTACGGATTAGTTAGCGCGGCCTTCGCGAACCCCGCCCCCGAACGCGACGATTGCCCCACGCTTTTGTCAAAGTTACGTCTTGGCTAGCCATCCAGCGACTGAGCATTTGAGATACGCACGACGCACCCAGCTGTGCCAAACCGCCCAGGCTTCCCTCTGCTTGGCCAAGCCACAACACGCCCAACCAGCCCCAAAGCGTGTCATTACGGTGTACTTGACTGCCTTTGTCGCCTTAATTGCAGGCCAAGCCTGTTACCGACTTGTGTTTCGGCCACTGGGCAAACAGAGCAGCAAACCCACGACTAAGCTTTTGTGAGGATCCCGCCATAAAGACATAAACGGTTTGCTGCCTTTATCAGGCACCCGACCCTCGCCACAAAAGCGGCTCTCTTTTCTATCCTCAAAAAACTGCCGCATCCTTTGTGCCTCCTACCTCACTCTAATACTATCTTCGATCTCCTCCGTATTTCCCATCTAACCTAATTGTATCCGACTACAGAACATCATCGCCATCCACACCAACACCATGTCTTCATTCGACAGCTCGACTCCGAACCGAACACCACAGCCTTGCACCCTTGTGCGGAACGTCCACATTCCGGACTCAGACGCCGAGGAGATGGACTTGGCCAGCCAGCCTTGGGCGCTGGCTATAGTGATCGAAGACGACGATCTGATGTTTGGGGGCAAGCCGCTATGCGCATGGTACGAAGAGGACAAGAGGATGTTGAGCACCTGCATTGCGGAGGAGGAGAACAGGGGCCGGCAACGCCAGCGAGTCTGCGTCGAGAACCACCGTAGCCACAAGGATCAGCATCAACGGCAAACCCCAAAACCAGCATCAACACACGCATCATCGGAATCACGGCAATAACCCAGCGAGAAAGGATTTTGAGATACCTCAATCCTTCTTCGTCCTGTCTTCGGCAGAGTAAGGCAATGCTCACATGCTGCGCTAGCCACCTGATATTGGGAAGCAGGACGACTGACTGATGTAAGCTGCTGCCACCCGATGAGGGATTATTGAACACCCCCTTGGCACACCAGCTTGCCATCTACCAGCCAGCAAGACGTCCAACCATTACCCGTGACCTATTGCGACTGGTACCGGAAACAAGTTTTGCGGGGTATCCTCGTTCACATCCCCCTGAGAGCATTGCTTTGATCGAGCTCTTCTCCTTTTGGGCACCATGACCGCGCATGCTGGGACGCCTTACGACCCGGCGATCGTCCCAGAACGGATCATGGCCGGGCATCAAGACATCTAAGCATCGTACATATCTCCCCCGGGCCTCTTTCATTTGGCATCCGCCAAGAATATGGCACTAGCATTGGCTCTCTCTGTTTATTTGACTACCTACCACGGCGGGCAGCATTTGCTGCATCATCACCTTGGTTTCCTTCCCAACTAATTGTCTTGGGTCCTTATTTTCTTGAAGCATGTTCGCGGGCATTTTTTATGGTCATCAGAGGTCGAAGCTGGACATGCGGCCTGCGGGGACTACTAGATGCGTTCATCTCGAGAATGATTTGCTCACATTGGGGTGGCTGACCCGGTTCTGGGTGGTATTGAGCTTGACACGAAGGTAACTGGGAGGAAGGCTAGGAAATGGAATAGCATTTCAACGCTAGATTGAAAGGTGTCGAGATGGCAGGCGTGCGTTGCTCTCAAGGTGGTAGGAGACTGCTCCCCAACTCCCACACGGCGATAGTACTGCGTCAACCTGCAACTACGGCACCAAGGCAACGAGCTTGCCCACTCCGTGATTCTTCGCGGCCAGGGCAAATGCCTCATTCACGTCCTCGAGTTTGAACCTTCCCACAACCTCATTTCCGCCGTCCTCCCCAAGCCTCAACACGCCGGCCTCGGCCATCTTAATCATCAACCTCGCGTCCTCGCGCTCGTACATGAACTGGCCCCTCACAGTCAGGGAATTCCACGTCAGCAGCGGGTACTGAACTGCAACGTCCTGCCCGATGATGTTCATCACACACGCGCGACCATACTTCCTCAGCGCAGCGAAGCAGCTCCTCAAATGCGTCGAGTTGCTTGCCTCGGGCGGCGAGAGATCGACATAGGCGTCCACCGGCCCAAACTGCTTGAGCGATACCGTGTCCTTCTCAACATCTCCTGTGACTTGTACAATCTGCACCCGACCCGGCGGGAACAGGCCCTGCAGCTTCAGCAGCGACTCCCGGCTGCGCCCAACGGCAACGACCTGCGCACCGATCGCAAGAGCGACCTGCACCGCCGCGCCGCTGAACCCGCCCGTGGCGGGCGCAACAATGACGCGCTCACCGGGCTTGACGTCGATGGCGCGGAGCCCGCCCATCGCGACAAGCAGCGTCGGCAAATGCAGGAGATTCTCGACGGCATACCCCAGCCCGCCCTCGGCTGGCGAGCCGCACAGCCGCGCCTCGTCGAGCGGGTACACGTTCTCGAGCGGCGCGCGCGCATACTCGGCCATGCAGCCCCACGCCCAGTTGTCGGCCATGAAGCGCAGGCTCTGCGGCGTCAGGCCGGCTGTGAGGCCCCAGAGAATCTGCTCCTCGTTGGGGTCGTCGCGCGGCCGGATGAAGCCCTCGAGCATGACGAGCTGGCCCGGCCGGAGGACGGTCGCGTCCGGACCGGTGGTGACGACGCGGCCGATGGCGTGCGCAGCGGGGACGAAGTTGGCTGGGAAGGTGTAGCCGGGGACGCCCTTGAGGATGTGTGGGGTGTTGGCGTCGGCTTCGACGGCGAGGATCTTGACGATGCAGCTTCCGGGGGTTGCCGAGGGGGTAGGGACAGTCTTGAGTTGTAATGGCTGGCTCGGGGAGTCGACCATCAGGGCCTTCATGGTTGCTGGGAGGGTTGTTGAGGACATGATGGGGTTCGGTTGGGAAGTTTGGCTAATCGAGCTGGCTAAAAGGCGGTCCGAGGACTGTATTGAGCTTTAATGATTCCCAGGGCCCCAGGGGCATACAAGATCAGTATCTTTATAGGCGGTCCTCGAGGCTCTCGCCGAACGTCTCCGGTTAACACCATCCTGACATCGGAGTTAAACGGACATGACTCTTGCTCAGCCCGACGATCAGCCCCTGCAGCAACGTAGCAATGCAAAACCATCGGGCGTTATACCAGAGAGCTAGAGGAGCCAGCCAGGTTCCATTCGGTTAATGGTTCTCGAGCTGTGACTCTTCCGTTTCTTCTGTCGAGACTTTCAAAGATCCCTTCCAAGTTGAGGATTGATAAGCATCATAAGCTCGGGCGAAAACAAGCCCGATATACCTCGTTTTGCTCAGGTAGGAGGCTTGTTGGCATAAAAGCCATCCGTTTGTCTGTGCTGCTGCGTCGGCACTCATCCACGGGGACCTTGAGCAACAATACCGTAGCATGGTGTACACCGCAATGCTAGTGCTGTCCATACCTTCATGTTATTGAGGATGCCTTCTACAGTACAACCTGGAGACCAGTTTGAGTACCCGCCGCCAGCAATGCCTCCTTTTTCGAGACTCATGCATTGAGTTATAGGCGTGTCGTGGAATCCGAGTTTCTGGTCATGGACGTAGCAGACGATTATGGGCTACCGCAGAACGTCTGCTAACAGACCTCTTGGGGGCCGGAGAGCCGGGTGCTCCGTGGCCACAGTTGTTCACTCTATGCCCGTTCAATTCCATTGTTCATTCTTTTGGCATTCTGCCCCCTGAGGTGCTACCGCTCTCGTCGTCACCCTATTCAGATGTATGTAAACACGTGTGCATTCATGTTCCAATAGGCACGCGGGTCCGGGCCTTCACGTCTGCGGACAGCTTTTCTAAGGGTATAGCCACTCCCCCAAACCAAGATGTGGTCTGGCGGGTTCATGTTGAGGAATGCTGTGTTATTTCAGGTTGGGGATAAGGACGGCAAGGGTGACGTCTTTCCATGCTATGCGATCGATGATATTGACTAAACAGTCCTGGTTGGCGTCGCATGCTTGTATTAAGTTGAGTAGCGAGACAGGTTAGCCGAGTTTTGGTTATGTTGGAGCAATAGGTTCTTTGGAGGAAGTATTCAACAATCACTGACTGGTGGCACTGAGCTCACAAAGGTCTCCAAACCTCGTCTCTTTTTTCAAGTTGTAAGTGATCGTAACAGGGCCCATGCCACCTGTACGACCTACACATCTGTGGCTTCTCATTCTGTAGAGACGCTGGCGATTTTGAAGAGAAAGATCAAGAGTCTTGTGGTTGGAAACTCGTGTGTGATTATGCCCGGATGCATGTGATCACCGCTAGCTTAATGTTCCCGGCATCAACCATCACAATCGCCTTGGTCCGTTACAATACACAGCCTATTAAAAGCCAAACCATCCGATTGATGAAGCTCCATGTTTCGAATTAAGCTCAAGACAGGAGAGGCAAGCAACTTCTTGCTCATTGGAGCCACGTACTGGAGTATGGCTCACTTCCCTCATGCCTACAAGGTGTTGTCGAAGACTGGAGCGGAGGAATGCGGAGAAACGTGGAAAAACAAAACCTGGAAGCTCTGTAGGGGTGTTTCTAATGTTGATATTTAAAGTCCGAGGATGCCAAAAAGCTCAAGGACACCAATGTTGAGCAGGTTGCTTCCCCCTGGGACAGTGACTCCATCCTGCTGAAGGCTTTCGGTACCCAAGATCCGAAGAACAATAAAGCGCTCAACTCCTCAACGTCCTTTGCGTCGGCTGCGGTGTCTTGGGCCACACCAAGCTGGCCGGCCGGGCCACGTGGACGCCCCTCGGCGGCTTTCTGGAGGGCGTGATCGAGGTCAACACTGACGTGCAGTTTTTCTTGAAGATGGGTATGGACGCGCAGATGAAGTACAAGCAAGAGTTCAAGTCGGATCTCTTCAACGTCGGCCTGCCCGGGCTGAGCTACGGCGTCGTCACCATCGGACCGTGCATCGCGGTGGGCACGCGCGTCACCCTGGAGGCCGAGGCCAAGGACAAAATCCTCGGGGGTGCTGAGATGGGTCTGCAGAACGTGCACGTCAAAATCGATTTTATCAACCCCATGCATGGCGCCAATGACTGTTGGGACCCGTACTTCAAGCCCATGTTCAAGGTCGAGGGCGAGCTCATGCTTGCCGCCGCGCTGGGCTTGCCCATTGGGCTCAAGTGTGGCTTGCAAATCTCGACGTGGGACAAGTCTGCCGGTATCATTGACGAGCCTTCTATCAAAGGCGCGCGCAGGTCGCCACAGCAGTTGGCCTGACAGAAAGCAATACCTTCTCGGCCGGGTTCAAGAACAAGAGTGGATGTTAGAATAGCAACCCAGCTCAGTTGGTGCAACGAGCTGTACCTGGACATCTCTGGGACCCAACAGATTCCTTTGCTGGACACAAACGACGAGAGGCCGACCCGCGGCTGCATTCCGTGAGTACTCCCTGTCTCTTGTTTGTTGCTCTGTGGACTATGCCGACATTATGGACATACAGCCTGCGCGCAGCCTCGGAACTTCTGGCGCGTCCCCAGCATCTGATACCCCGACACCGTCCGAGTCGTCTGACTCTGTTTCCTCGGGTTCTTCTGGGTCTGGTTCATCCGCCTGTTGGGGATCTGGCTCGTCTGGTTCTGGCTCCTCTGGTGCAGACTCATCTGAGTCTTCGGATTCTAGCGCATCTCAGTCGTCTGACTCTGGTCCCTCGGCGTCTGGCTCATCGGACTCATCTGGCGGCTTCTCCGAGTCCGACTCCTCTTCTGACTCAGCATCGTACGTCGAGTCGCGTTCTCGTCAGCAACCTCGACCGCCTCTACCTCAACAAACGTCGCTTGCAGCGCCCCATCCTCGCCCCCCACGGGATCCAGATCGAATCAGTCCGTTGTCGACATCACCTCCAAGATCAAAGCCTCCAACAATCCTCGGTCCTCGACTATGCCACCCAACCCCTGCCCAACCGTCCGTACAATGACACCAACGGTTACGAGTACTCGCCTCGTCGGTCCGGACGCCACCATGATGGTCGTGTCCTGTTCCAACGGCAACCTGTACCCCTTCCCCATCAACGGCAGCGACAACGCGGCCTGCTCCGAGATGTGGGCGTCGCACAGCGACATACTCGTGGCCGACGGCTCGCAGCGGCTGGCGCACTATTACAACAACACCATGAGCGCGCCGGGAGTGTCGCGCCTGCGCGTCGAGGACGAGGCCGACATCCCCATGGGCGGCGTCGTGGTCGGGTTTGCGCCCTACAGCTACGACGGCAGTCATGAGGATGACAGCTACTTCTATCTTGCCGTCGACCCGCACGACGACGTATTTTATCCCACGGCGTCCAGGTACGAGGAACCGAGCCTCGGGGCCAGATATCTTCTTGGCCAGGGATCCGGACGAAGGCGCGGCGGTGCTGAAGAGCGCGGACGTGCAGTATCAGTCACGGGCGGCAAGGTTACGGGCTGCTCCCCGCTCATGCTGATGCAGGGCAAGTACGATGATTTGGATAACTATCTCAGCTACACCGAGGCGCGGGATAGTACGCCTTGGGACCTTGAAAATGGATAATTGGTAAGAGTAATCGTTTGACGTACCCGCGCGGCAATGAATCTGTGGTTTGATGTGGGGTAAGAGTACTAGGACAGGTCCAGCGTCGCAGCCACCTTCAATCGTCGACAAAGCACAACTCAGCATGGTAGATGAATGCTCGCAAGTTTGCGACCACGATTGCGCGGAGTGCGCAAGCGATGTCGTCAACCTTTTTGGGAAGAACTGGCTAAGCGCGGAAAAAGATTCATCATCAAATATCATGCGCTGGATGCGCTGGAGCGCCTCATCCCCTTCCACCGATATCTCTACGGTACCTCAGAACGAGATCCAGAGACTGGTAAAATCCCTCCACTACTACACAAGATAGGGGCTGAATGGTACCTTCGAGATGATAAGCTCTTATGATGGATACACCATCTTCGCCACCGGCAACTTCAGAACATGCTTCGGTTTCCGTAGGGCTAACGTCTCTGTTGGTGATGATGCTTACATGTTCGCCGGATCGTTGGTGCCATTTGTCCTCCGCAGGCTTGGCGAGTATCCTCCTCTTGTCGACTTCGCGGATATCCACGGGTTCTCCAACCTTAAATGGGCATCACTGAAGCCAGATGCGGAGGTGGAAGTTGTAACGTTACGTCTTCAGTAAATAAACATCAAGGTACACTAACGTTACCTTACTTATCTGTCTAAATGATGTAGTCTGGATGTCTTTTAACTGGGAACTTCTAAAATGTCATCGACGTACAGAACCTGACCAGTAGCAATCGACTTGTTAGCAGCAATGCCCGTCAATATCGACGCTGCTCCGTCAATGTGGCTCGCAGCCCGCATGTACTCGTCCGTCACTGGCTCCCCAAACAGGTCCTGCAGCAACACATTATCTCCTCCGCCGTGAGCCCCCTTGCTCGCCTCGATCTCGATCTCTCGCGGCGGTTCAAACAGCGGCCGCAGCAGGATCGACCTCCGCTCAATTGATCCCTCCAGCGACTGATCACCACCCGAATTGACATAGCTGTTCTCGACAACCTCCGTCTCTAACCTCCCGCCAGTGCCGTTGAAGTTGACCCTGAATCCCTCCCACGGCGCATACGCCGTCAGCGAGTAGGTCATGACGGCCCCGTTGCGGTACCGCACCAGCACGTTCATGGTATCCTCGATGCTAATGCCGTCCCCAAAGACGCTCTGGTCGCGGTAATACCCGTCTTCATGCTCGGCATCAAGATACAGCGCCTTCAGCGTCGGAATGCTCTCGAGGTGCAACGCAAAGGGATCCTTCTTGGCGACCTCACTGCCCCAGGCACGGTTATAAAACCCGGTAACCCCCTTCTTCTCGGCGTTCTCTCTGCCGTAGAACGTGAGGTCTCCCTGAGCATACACCGACAGCGGGCGCGTCTGCAGCCAGAAGTTGACTAGGTCGAAGTGGTGCGTCGACTTGTGCACCAGCAGGCCGCCGCTGTTGCGCTTGTCGCGGTGCCACCGCCGGAAATAGTCGGCGCCGTGAGACGTGTTGAGCATCCACTCAAAGTGCACTGACGTGACGGCGCCGATGGCGCCGGCCCGGAGCAGCTCAAACACCTTGGTGTTGTGCGGCGCGTACCGGTAATTGAAGGTCACGCGGACGGCGCGCCCCGTGCGGTCGACGGCCGAGAAGATGTCCAAACACCGGGCCGCGTCGATGGTCATGGGCTTTTCCGTCACCACGTTGCAGCCCAGCTCGAGGGCGCGCACGATGTAGGTGTGGTGGGTGCGGTCGATGGTCGTGACGATGACCTCGTCGGGCTCGGTGTCGGCGATCATCTTGTCAAAGTTGTCGGCGAGGAAGGTCGGCACGGCGCCGTGGCCGAGGGCGGTCAGCCGGCTGTTGGCGTAGTCCATGCGGGTCTGGTTGGTGTCGCAGAGGGCCACGATGCACGACGTGGCGTGGTAGTCGGTCGCAATGGCTGTGTAGAAGAAGCTCGACCGGCCACCGGTGCCCACAAAGGCGTAACGTTTTTTGGTAGCCATGGTTTTGGCTGGACCGTCTTGATGCAGCAGGAGGGAAGAACAGCTGAAACAACGAGAAAAACGCGGGCTTATGGGCAGATCATGAAGACGGTGGTCTCACGGTGCTGCCCACAACTAAATACCTACCTCCTGGGCTTTCCTTAGGAGCCCACGCAAGTACCTAGTCGATGAAGAAAGAAGCATGATGGAGTCGTCGGGCCTGACATAGCCAGCGGCGAGTGGCACGGCTTCAAATTTGTCTCGGACAGGACGCTGATCTCGGCCGAAGATGTCCCATCGCCCGACACTTTAAGAGCCGATGATGGCATGGTACAGCAACCTTCTGCACCTCCAACATGCGGGGAGGTGCCGATCTTGCGGGGGCGAGATAAGAGATACTGCCGGGGAATGGCATCCAGGTCAGGGGACTACATGTATCTTACATGTATCCAGAAGCTCCACAAGTGATGCTTCTTCAAACTCCGCGTTGGTGCTGCCTCCTTCGTCCCCAACGGCTGTATCAAAAAGGGCCGGGTGATAACATCCGAGAGAAGTTAGAGGGCATCTGAGACTTCGTCAAGATGCTTCCTTCGCCCATTCAGCCTGAATCAAAACCGCCCAATCACCGCACTTGCAACGACATGGGAACTGCCAACGGCCTCCCCCGTCACGCGGTTGTCGTCTTACGGGATGACATATGAGTACAGCCCGATATTCATTGCATCCGGGCGGGGATTGCACCTCGGGAGTGTCTTGTCGGCAGCTGCTATGGATCTCCTACGTGAACGGCTAGCCATGGCAAGTTGTTACTGTCTCGGCCTAATGACAGGCGATCTACGTGTTTGCAGCAGCTTCACTTGTCATGGCGGTAGTTTCCTTCTTCGACTCTTAAGAGAATGATATCTGGGATCCACCTCCGTGGTCCCTGTCAATTGTAAACAGACATCGGTCTACCACGTCATTTACCTTGTTAGCTATCAACAGCTTCTCTGGAACGGTTCAAGATGGCTTTTGACAAGCAATCGCAGCCAGCATCAAGGACTGACGAGATCACCACCGCCCCTAATCCCAACACTGCGCCGAGGAACGGACTTCGCGATAAAGCCACAGAGTTCCTCGAAACCCACGGCGCAGGAGATAACTCGTTCACCTACGAAGACGAACGCGCTGTGCTCCGCCGAATTGACTTCCGTCTCCTGCCTCTCCTCCTGGGAGCCTATTTCTTTCAGCAGCTCGACAAGAGCTCCCTCAGGTATGTACATTACAATCATCCGCCACCTCCTCCCACAGACTCTTACCCGGATTATCGGATACTCCCAAGCTATGTCTCCATCTTCGGCATCTCCAAAGACGCGCACCTCGTCGGCAAGCAGTACTCGTGGCTCGGCTCAATCCTCTACCTCGCGCAGCTCGTCATGCAGCCGCTGGCCGCCTACCTCCTGGTCAAGCTCCCGACGGGCAAGGTCATTGGCGCCGCCATCGTTTTCTGGGGCTCGTCGCTCGCCATCATGTCGGCCTGCACCACCTTCCCGTCCCTCCTGGGCCTGCGCTTCATGCTGGGCGCCTTCGAGTCCATGATCGCGCCAAGCTGCGTCGCCGTCACGCAGATGTTATGGCGCCGCGGCGAGCAGACGCTCCGCACGAGCTATTGGAACGCCATGAACGGTATTACGGCAATTGTGGGTAGTTTGTTTACGTATGGGTTGGGTCATATTGAGGGCCGGACTATGTTCAAGTATCAGATTATCTTCTTGTTTTGCGGGCTCCTGACGGTCTGCTATGGCGGCGTGGCCCTGGTGTTTATGCCTGACTCGCCCATGGAGGCAAAGTATTTGAGTGAGAGAGAGAAGGTGGTCGCCGTCGAGCGGCTGCGGGCAAACCAAGTGGGGGTGGCGTCGAGGGCGTGGCGGTGGGATCATGTCTGGGAGACGCTGATGGACTTCAAAACGTGGTGCTGGTTTGTGGCCATCGTGGCTATTTCGTGAGTTTCTGGCCCAGTTCTTCCCCTTGGTGGGCTGAGTAGGTAGGGATATTAACTTGTCGCAGCATCGCCAGTGGGGGCATTTCGACGTTTGGCAGCCTCATCGTCAAAGACTTTGGTTATACCAACTTTGACGCCATTCTCTTCAACATCCCGTTCGGCGCCATCCAGTTCTTCATGATCATTGGGTCCGCGTGGGCCGCCACACACTGGCAACGCAAGGGGCTGACCATTGCGGCCGTCAGCGTTTTGCCCATTGTCGGAACACTCCTTATGCTGACAGTTCCTCGGACGGGAACCAACAAGGGCGTCTTGCTGTTCGGATACTATCTGTTGAGACGCCAAACGATTCCCCCAGATAAAACCCCTTCGTATTAGGTGTGTCTGACACAATCCCGGTGTCTTGCTTGGCCGCCATCACACCTCTGATCTACGCCTGGCAGGCGCAGAATACGGGCGGCGACACGAAAAAGAAGGCCACTTCGGCCATAGTATTCATCGGCATGTGCACTGGGAATGTCATTGGGCCGCTGCTCTACGACGAGGCCCAGGCACCGCTCTACCGGGTCGGACTCATCTCCAACCTCATCATGTTTGCCCTAGTTGGTGGCATCTCAGCGTATGTCCTCTTTCCCGGTCTTCATGTTGACAAACGAGTCATTGATGACCAGTTTGCTGTAGTCTCATTCCTTGCTACCTCATGTATCTCAATCATTGGCACGCCAAGCGACGCGAGGAACTAGGCAAGAATGCCGCCCTCATTGACGAGTCCATGATGGACAAGAGCCAGATGGAGCACAGCAAGGCCGTCGAGGTCGAAGACGCTAATACCCGTAGGCAGAAGGCACTTGAGGAGGACAATGCGCTAAAGGACATGACTGACCTGCAGAATGAGGACTTCATCTATGTTTATTAAGGTCTTGGGCATCAACATGACTGGAATTCACCCCGAGTCCAGCGTTGAGTCAGGGGCAATAGCCCCTGAGCCGGGTTAGGGTTGAGAGTTACGCTTGAATTGAACACCCCCAATTGACGCCCAAAAATTGATTTAGGGTGTGTGCCCCTCATCTGCAGCTTCATTCTTTTGCTAAACATGCCCAACCCCCACCGCCTGCCGAACGCCAGGCGACAGCCTGGATTGGCCGCTTTTTGCCTGCTGACGGCCGCACCGATGACTCGGTTTGAGCTGCCTCATGTCTGAGTCCCGGCGCGGACTCTGACGAAAGTTGCCTGCGTGTTGTGCTGCGGCAGTGCTGAGGCGTCAAGAAGCGTCAGCCGGAGGCCCCAATCGGACCAGCACTCTGATTGCTCAAGCCAGACGAGGTTGCTCCGTGAGCTTCAATTCCACCAGCGCCTGGTTCCGGGCTTTTTGTGTGCTCTTATCCTACAGGACAATCGTGAAGCGTCCCACCTCCCTCGCAGCAGGGATCACATCACGCTGTCACCGACAGCAGCTCATCGCCGTACCCTGTGCTCGCGGCGGTGAGACGTGACACAATCCCATCTCGGCTTTATCGCAAAAGTTCCACAACAAAGTGTTTGAGACAACACCATGAAGTCCCCGCTAGTCTACGCCTCGCGATGTCTGAGCGACATAGAAGACCGTTGGATTCCCTATTCCTCGCTCTGGTGGCGCTTCTGGACCCCTGATATCCCCATCGGCGAGCGCTACCAAGAAGGCGTCTTCGTCGGCTACTCCAACGGCGACGACGACACCGACGACGAGGACTTGGCCGCCCTCGACATCCGGCGCATGCTCGCCATCCCCTTCATCCGCCACATCTACAAGAAGCTCCCCTACATCGACGTCGTCCCCGTCAAGCGCCCCTACGAGCAATTGTCGCCGGCCCAACGCCAGCAGCGCGAACAATTCGTCATCGACTCCACCCTTGCCGCCTACAACGAAGGCAAAGCCCTTTACCCACGCTCCACCATCTCCCAAATCGAATCACAGCTCGCCGCCGCCAGCCAGACCCTCGCCCGCCGGCGCAAAGCCTACCCGTCCCCCTCCTTCTCCTTCTCCTCCTCCTCCCGCTGGCACCTTCGCCTCCGTCAAAAGCTATTCTCCCACTGCGAAGCGCCGCAGACAGCCTTCCTCTCCTTCCGGGCCTTTGACGACGTCACGACGCACGTGTCGACGTGGGCGCCGGGCGTCGAGGTGACGCTGTCGGACAGCAGGACCGTCTATAGACCGGGCCGGTCGCAGATCGAGTTCCGCACGATTCAGGAGCTGACGCAGCCTGATCCGGAGCTTGACTCGGATGAGCAGCAGCAGTTTGTGCCGGATAGCTGGATGCCGTCTGTGGGGTACCAGCCTGTTGTTGTGGGTCGGCGGGTACATCCGATTGAATTGTTGTATTTTCTCGGGCCTGACGCGGAGCAGATGGATGCGCTTGCGATGGGTGAGCGGTTGAGGGAGTATTGTGGTGTGGTTTTGAAGAGTGGGGAGTGGGAGGTTCTGAAGGGGCGGGTAAGGGAGACGGTGCGAAACGGGGTTGGGGTGGATAAGGTTGTTTTCTTTTACGGCAATGGCATAAGCGAGGACTTTGACTACTGCAGACGCGCCATGTTTCTGTTTGCGGTGGCGGTGTGTCTGCGTGATTTGGTCATGGAGCTGCGCGAGGCTAAAGGGGAAGGGATACCCATCTACATGCCGGCCTATGATACGGCGCGGCGATGGAACCTGCAGGAGCAGTCCTTCCTTGACCCGCACGGGGTGCACTTTGTCGAGTCTAACGGGGAGCTATTCCTCAAGGTCGACGAGCGGACCATGGTAGTGTCTTACCGGAACTGGAACCCGGTCAAGCAGGTTGTGGCGGACATCGCGAGGCCGGCCATGATGATCTGCCGCCCTGTTTCGGAAGACCTGGAGGACTTTGGCTGGAATGAGGTAGACAATGACGAGCAGGAGACGCTGCTGGTCCCCAAGGTCAGGTCGCGGCACATAGACTTCTCGACTATTGTCGTGGACCCGGATTCACCGCGGGTCCGGAAGTTGCTCTACAACTATGACAGGTACGAGCTACCTGAGCTACCAGGGGATATTGAAGAGAAGGACATTTTGAGCCTCTACCTGCGCAGGCCCGGGGCGTCCTTAGAGGTGGAATACTGGTAACGGCGTTCTGGCGTTTTGAGAGCGTTGATCGTTTGATGGCTTTGGGAGGTTGTAGGATGCAACCGTTGAATGGAGACCGGAAACGGCCCGATTATGATACCCCACTCACATATTAGAGTAATACTACATTTGAGGTACTTTCTATGAGCAGCGGCGACGAACATTACGAGACTGTGGCCCGTTACCACGTGCCCCATCTTCGTAACTCATCAACGCACAAGCAAGCCCTGAACTCGGACTGGCCCCTAGTATTCACCGTTCATGAACCGCCGCAGATAGGCATGCGCTGAGTGAGGCTTTATATTTTCTTTCACTTTTTCTCCTTTCTCAATTCTCCTTCATTGCAACTAGTCTCTTTTTCCGGCCTTTTTTCTTCTTTCTCTTTCCCTTTTCTTTCCCCTCTTTTGTTTTCCTTTCTTCCGTTTACATTAGTTCTTTCTAGTATATATTTTCTTGCTTTTCCTTATCCTTTATCCTTCATTTATGTTACCTCTCATTTCCATCTCGGCTTCAGGCTCATGCCGGCCCTGAGCCTCACGGACGTAACGGCGAGGAGGGGTTGCCGGAGCATCATTCAAGGGTCCATTGTATGTCACGGTGCCATCGACGATCTCATATCTGTGGACGCAAGCCTCGAAGTCCTCCATCTTGGCCTCAAATCTCTGCCAGGGTAGATCGGGTCCTGGCAGACCGTATCGCGATGGGTTTCTGAGTCGACGGTGTATATTGGCTGGTCTGCGGAAGGGAAGGAGGCGGGTCGGCCTTCCCACGGTCGCGGGTGGTGCAACAGCTTATCGAGTTCCTCTAGGGGGGACCAAGGTCCTTTAGGGTGGTCTCCGCGACTTTGGATTCGAGTCCCTGTATCATTGAATCGCACATCCGTGCGGAGCATCCAGTCCAGGCCATTCTCTTGCAGTCAGCGGCGAAGAAAGAGTGTACGGTGGAAGGATGTGCAGAGGAGAACCTGGATGACGACGGGAGGTGATTGGGCCTTTGCCCGCGCTTCGGGCGCTCGCCAAATCCTGCCCTGTATGCCCGTTGCGCCGGGGGAGGAAGGCGGATGTCCATCGAATGCAGCGCTCCATGGCGCGGATTGCCCACTTCTGGAAATTCTGCGGGATTAAGGGCAGGGCCTGATCTTGGAGGCATTGGAGATGGCGGCCTCGCATTTCTCTCTCTCTTGGATGTACTGTAATTGACGCCGATTCCCAGGGATCAAGTCCCAGGCGGTTAGGGAAGCCCGGGGAAAGAGCACCTTAATATGCGCAAGCAGAGCGACTAAGTTCCGCACTTTATTCAGCCATGCGTGACCCGAAGTCCTTGATGGCCGTGCACAAAGATACTAGATAATGCTTTGAGAGGAAGATGAGATATGAGCCGCCAAGTCAGCATCACGCCGGCGACTGGAGGCTTTCTTCGAACAGACACCCGTCATCCGAGTTTCACAATGCCGAAGTCAAGCAAGCGCGAGTCGTCAATGACAAGAGTACAAGCGTCTTACCCTATCTCCCATCTACTCCAGCCTGGCCCACTGCCTTCCAGACTCACATGCTCTGTCACACGCCGGTATGGTGTTTGTTTAAGGTAGGCTCATGGGAGCCGAATGCAGCCCAGCTTTGTCAGTCCAGATGATCTCCTCATCTCTTTGCTCATGCCGCATCGTTTGGAATCAGGACCGTCACAAGTACACCATTGCCCTCGTGGGAACTCGACTGAGGTGACCGGCTCAGTGCAACGGCCGGCTTGATATCGCCGTCCTCTGTGACTGTTCGAATGGGGGCAATCGCGGTCCATTTGACATGCTCTAGGATCAAGCTGCGGGAATACAGCAGGCCCTGGGCAAGGGGCTGTGACATCGTAGCACATATACCGTCGGCCACTGAGGTGGTAAGCCGACTATACTGGCCGCGACTGCGGCTCGGATACCGCAGACGAGACGGCGATCGTTCCGGATGGCCGAGGCGCTGCGGCGGGTGATGACCTGAAGGGCGACCTATATTAAGGAAATGGAAGCTCTGCGGCAAGCGTCACTCATGACATGATCAGCGACGATAGTGATTGCATTCGCCCGAATCACCAGGCTCCATTGTTGTCGGTCATGGATGGGTGGTCTCTTTCGTCCTTTCATGGAAAGGCATGGGTCGATGACACCCACCAGCTGAAAAGTAGGCGTACTAACAGCCTCACCCTGGCATCGTCATGCATTCCAGTTAGCGTCTCACCGTCTTTGCTTGGCATCGGATTTTCGTATCTGCAGGGGTAGATAGATGCAGCCCAGCTTCCAGGCGTCGTAATCGCCAAGACCAAAGCCTGAAAGGTTTGTTGTTTCAGGAAGCTTTTTGACTTTTGTTACCCCCGCTTCATCGGTAGCAATGATTCAACAACCGTCTCTCCCTTTAAGAGCCATCAATATCGGGTAACCATGAACGCCCGCGTGGTTGAAGGCGACCTCATCGAGGCAGAGCCTCTTCTCACCGCCGAGGAACGCGACTCCATCGACATCGCGGACGAAACCACACGTTCAGCCGATCCAGACTCCGGCCACAACCAGCGCTATGGCCGCCGAGCGTTTGCCGCTCGCTTCCAGGCGAAAAAGCGCAAGACCATCATCGCGTTGCTGACGCTTCTCATGTTCACCCTGAGCACGAGCGGAATGCTGATCCTGATACCCATCTTCCGGCTCATGGAAGACGCCGTCTGCCACATCCACTATGAAAAATCCAGGGCCGAGCCGATCGACGAGCGTCTGTGCAAGGTCGACAGCGTCCAGAAGGAACTGGCTTACCTGGGCGGCATCTCGGCCATGCTTAACTCGATTGTCGGTCTCATCGCAACTCTGCCGTATGGTGTCTTGGCAGACCGGTAAGCTTTGAATCGAACACAACAGAATCGCGCATTTGGAAGCTAAGCTCGCTCGTAGCATCGGCCGCAAGCCAAGTTTCATCCTAGCATACATTGGAACATTTCTCGTGTTCTCATGGGGACCTTTGATGCTCGTGGTCGGCAACCATGTCCGCCTAGCACCACTGGGCTCCGTCTTCTTTCTTCTCGGAGGCGGCATCCCGGTTGCTATGAACTCCCTGAATGCCATGGTATCTGATATCAGTTCAGAGGCAGATCGGTACGAGCGGACTCTCCTACTGACGCCACGTACATAGCCGTCGCTAACTTGTCTTAGGGCAACCGGCTTTCTGTGTCTCTCGTTCGGAGCTGTTTTGGGAGGTCTGATCGGGCCCGTCACGGCCGGTCTGCTGATGGAAAACCTGGGTCCTTGGTCCCCAATTATCCTGGTCTATTGCATCACGCCTTTTGTTTTCCTGTTGGTGCTGTTTCTGCCCGAGACACTGCCCATCAAGCTCCGAGACGCCACAGACGACCAGGAAGAGCGGTCACTTTCCGAAAAGCTACGCGGGGAGATTAAGGAACTCGCCGTGTCACTGGCTCTGCTAAAGAACCGCAACATCGCCCTGACGCTGCCGGCATTCCTGATTCAGCCCGTCCTGTTCGCAGCCTACTCTTCGACCCTCAGTCAGCATATCAGCACATACTTCGGTTGGTCCCTGGCACAAACAAGCTATCTGCTTTCGCCCCTGAGTATTCTGCAACTTGTCATTATCGTCCTGCTTCCGAAGTCGTCGGGCTTTCTCACGAATCCGTCCGGGCGGCTCCGGCTGTCCGTCTTCTCCAAGGACCTCCTGCTGACGAGGTTATCGCTGCTCTTTCTCATCGCTGGGGCGCTTGTTGAAGGGTTCAGCCGAGAGATTGTGCTGTTCCTCGTCGGCCTCACGGTTGGAACATTTGGCTCCTCCCACGGGCCATTCTGCCGGGCCGTCACAACAAGTTACGTTGACCCTCAGCAAACATCACGCCTGTACGCCTTGATTAGCATGCTGGAAACAGGATCCGCGCTGCTTGGTGGACCAGTACTGGCCGTGTGCTTCAATGTTGGCCTGTCAAAGAGAGGGTTGTGGACAGGGCTGCCATGGTTCTATGTAGCCACGCTCGTGCTCATCCCTTTCGCATGCCTGGCATTCTTGAGGGAGCCGAAAAAAACAAGCAATGTGCCGGACTCAGAAGGAGAGGATAACGGGAACCTTGGATATCAGTCGGGCGAGGAACACGACTGAGACGCGTCACCCCGCGCTTCATCTATGGCAAAGGCAGTGGAAGCCTGCTATACACCTTCCTATCTTGATATCCCTGTTGCTGTTGGGGGCTATATGTGTGGCGCAGCATACGCTGTGTTATTGGCAGGTCGAGGATTGGACAGGCAGTCGCATGCACCTGGATGGCGCGAGAGAACCAGCTACGTCAAAGCCAGCTCTTCGGCCATGAATGACCAGACGACGGCATTAGCGAAAGCGGAAACCCTTCCTGACTTGGAACTCAATTAGTCACGCCAGAGACGGTTTGGGCGCCAACAACAATTGAAAACCCTCGCAGATCTCATCAGACTCGCATTCAATTACACGCAAGTACGGTACCCAGGGTACCTATCCAACCAATTCACCCTTTAAGAATGTCTGCTAGAACCCTCCTCGTTGTCGGCTCCGGTCCGGGCATAGGTCGTGCCGTGACCACGCTCTTCGCCTCCAAGCGCTACACCAACGTCGTGCTCGTCGCCCGCCGCGCCGAATCGCTAGCCGCAGAAAAGGCCGCCATCGAGCATGCCGTTGGTCCACAAGTCAACGTTAGAACCTACGCAGTTGACATAACCGACCTGGCCGCCCTCGGCAAGGCGTTGGACGACGCAGACGCCGCCATCGGAAAACCTGAATGCGTCTTTTTCAACGCCGCGCGGGTCCTCCCCTCGGCCTTTTTCGAGCACGACGTCAAGGAGATTGAGTATGATCTCAAGGTCTGTACTCAACCTCCACACCCACTGCAGTCTCATAAGACGGCCTCCCCTTAACCATCTCAATTGGCGGGCCCAGATCACCGTCTCGGCTCTCTACGTCCTCGCCCAGCGCTACATCCCTCACTTGGTCTCGCTCGCCAAGGCCGGCGCCGATCCTGACTCGGAGCACTCCTCATCCGCGAAGCCGGGCTTCCTCGTGACCAGCTCGGCCCTGCCGCTCGAGCCCATTCCGCAGCTGTTTGCTCTGTCCCTGGTCAAGGCCGCGCAGCGGAACCTGGTGCAGAGCCTGCACATGGCGTACGCCCCCGAGGGCGTGCATGTGGGCGTCATCAATGTGGCTGGGGCCGTGTCGCCGGATGATCTGGAGCGCAACCCGGCGAATATTGCGGCCCGGGCGTGGGACTGGTTTGAGGGTCTGAGGGGTTTTGAGGTAGTTATCTGAGGGAGTGCTGCTTCATCGGGGGAGATGTACGGATTGAGGGAGGATGGGATCAACATAGGTACCTAGGCAGCCTGTATTCTCATGACCTTAGCGTGAACAAAGCTGAGCCATCAAGTCGACTCGGTTAATCGGATATGATCGTAGGTGAAAGGATCTCCGTATCTGGAGACATGCGCTGTGAGCCTTGTGAACCTGTCAAACAATCGGAGCCTTCGGCCCAGGTCTAATCCTTTCCATAGAAGCAAACACTTAGGTACCTAAGTATCAGTTAGGTGTTCTTTTGAACCTACCTTACCTTCAAACTGAGACTCGGCCTGAGCTGGCACGGATCAGTCGGACGAGGGCCGAGTACACCGGAGGATTAGGAAGTAAGGGGCTTAACAATGAATGTGTTTTCCTGACCTCAACGGCCAATCAGAGCTGTGAAAGTCTCAGTTACATCTAGCTTGTTTTCATAGGCCGAAGCGCCTTGAAACACTTTGATTCCTATGAAACCATCTACATGTATCGTCAGGTAGCCTCGCCCGACTTACTGCGACATAGTAGGTACCTTACCCTATCCGTGATGTGTAAGGGTGTTTACGGACATGAGGTGCGAGGTGTCACGTAAAAATCTTAGCTTCTATCAACTTCCAAACTTGTCTTAAGCATCCTGCCTTTGCCATTATGCCCTATCCTCCCGGCTTTTACGTTGCGTAGCTGTTCAAAGGCTACTAGTACCCACCTTGGGTGCTTCTTCCACATCCCAGGAGTTAGGGCGTACAGGTGTATATTGAGTTAGGATCAGTATCGTTCCTGCGGCGGGATGCAATCGTGCCGTCGTGGGAGTCAGTGTTTAGCTGGCGCCTAATTAGGGGATCCCTTTGAGGAGCATCGCCAACGACGGCACTGGCTAACCCTTTACCTTGCGCGCAAATCAGTACACGGCTGGGAGACTATGACATGTCTTTATCAATGCACCATTGAGATAAACCTAAGTCTACCATCATGTTATATCAATCTCTGTACGCTCAAGGTGCTATTATCTAGGGCTTAACAACAGCCTCATTCACGGGCCGCTGGGAACTTGCGATGCTATTTTTGGCTCGTCTTGGTACTTACCCAAGTTCCGTAGCCTAACGCGTTGCAATCCAACCAGGCCACGGGCTATGGCTCCCATGTGTGCCTTTCTAAAGACTCAGATGAACCGTCCTCCTCATTGGAGGAAGAAACAGACGGCAGTCAACATCGGCAAACTGGATCTTGGCCCCAGGTGAGGCTAACGAACCAAGCGTACCATCAGAGGCGCATGAACCGGGACCGTTTTCGCGGAGCGAGACTGCCCCGACGCCGTACCCGGTTAAGCTGCCCTCGTTGCAACCGGACGCGCACAGATGGACGGATAGGTGGAATCCGACGTCGGGGTGCATCTGAGGGTTAAATCCCCCCTTACGGTCGTGTGACCGGAGTCGTGACCTCTCGTGGGGGGTTTTCTGCCCAGTTTATCATGGCTTTGACCCGTATTTCGCAAGCCAGCGCATGATAATGGCGTCGTTTCCGGGCCATGAATGGACGATATTCATGTAGGACCTCTTTTGCTTGAGTCAGTGGCCTCGGGAGTGGGACATTCAGCCAGTATCGGACGAGTCCTCGCCTGTCCTCCCCGAAAGCAGATGTCCAGGTTGGAAGTTTGATGTCACCATCTGCAGACACGGTATGAGAGGGGCGTTTCAAGGGCCTTCGCGGGTTGAGGTATGAAAATACGCGAAATGTCCGTCTTTATCCAACGGGCGAGCATGGAAGCACTTCCGAGTCCCCAGCCCACTTGAAGCTGCTTAGTGTCCGTAACTGAATTGCCAGGTCTGCTAAGACTGCTATGACAGGAGCAGGATGTTAAATGGATTGCTCACTCCCGTCCCAAAGACGAGAGTGGGATGGCGGTTTCGGGAATGGTCTTTGTCTCGGAAGAATGGTACGGAGTAAGGATGGCACCCGTAGGCGGCTCACACCTCGGAGCGGCACCGCCCGGCGACGTCGGGCCATGTGGTTGAATAGGAAACGCGAGGCAGACGACTGGTACTGGAAAAGCGGAGACAGGCAGCGAGGGAAAGAAGAATACACGTAGATCATTGCTTTCAGCCTCATGTCGATCAAGGCCATGGCCACACAAAGGCTGATTTGTTGTTTACCTTGACCGTAGTTGGCATTTCTGTGGACGAGGCCCAGACCGTGAAGACAGACAGAACTGATCATCCCAGACCGTCCAATCCAACGTCCAACCGGAATCGTGGAGCCTACCTCCGGGTGCCCTTTCCTCATCCAGTGCATGTGACGTTGGTCGCGAGCACGGAACGGGTAAACTTCGGAAATGTGCCGCGTGGATTAGCAGATTTCAATCAGGATCTGCTGACCGAGGCGCTGGAAGCCGAAGGAGCAATTCGCTCGCCAAGCCGGGGTAACGTTATGTAGGACCTTTCTTGGGAAGGACCCTTCTGTTGGGGTCGAGACGGTGGCACAATTTGATGTGCAGTGAGGTCTTGAAGTCGCGGAGGCTGAACGCAGGTTGTCTGCTTTTAGGTAAGAATTCCCCGAATGCCCACGATGACGGGACCTAGGTCGGCTCTGCACAGCTTATTCGAGGTGACAAGGCGCTGTGGTGGAATTATGGATGGATGGATGGCTGATGGATCACGAATGCGAATCTCAAGGCTGACAGTCCCGACTCCCAAACCATTTCCAACGTTGCCTCTCTGTCCCGTCTGTGTGCTTCCCCGTAAAACAGCAGCGAATCACGGCGATTTGCAGGCTGCATTGCTTGGAACCCGCCCGAGCCTTGGAATCGCGGGCCGGGAGGCGGTTGGCGGGTGCCACTTATTTCAGGAGATGCGGAGCTGCGGTTCCGAGGAGAAGCCCCACTGCAGAAGCTGGAGCCAATTGGGGCCGCTTATTGTTTCGCGCAAGGCCCAGAATCCCAAATTGCGCCGGATGCGCGTTCCTCGAACAGCCCTGGGCGACCCCAGGATCTGTCCAGGCTCGCCAGGCTAGCCGCATTCTCCGCCGAGACGTGCGATGGTCGCGATCGCATTGGTCTTGGATGCTGTGCCGTCCAATGCCTTGCACAAGATACGGCGTGGCGAGCCCTGCCATTCGCTGCGTGGGCTCTGCCTCCCACGCTCTCGCCGCATGAACGAAACACACGGTCCAGCGGCCCTTGCCGGCGCCGCAACCTCACAAGCCAGAAATGGAGTACGGGTACGTACCTCTAGCCAAGAGCCAGGGCTGACCTGTGTCCCGGATTCCACACACCCAACCCGCCGCTAGTTACTGCTGGCATTGATGGCACGGCCAGGTGCCCGCTCTTGTCCACATTAACCCCGAGATAACGCTCGTTTGCTGTTAGAACATGAAGCGCGAGGCCCACCCGCGCGACACAGCTGCCAACGGCTGGGTCTGCCGCGCGCACGCGGAGACTGATGTGCCGAGCGCTCTGCGGGCCATGAGACAGACCCAGACCCTCCCTCCTCTCGGGGAAACTGCGGGCATCGTTGGCGAGAAGGCTTAGCAATTCCGGAGCAGAGGCGAGTGAGTTCTCGCATTCTGCCTAAAGAGAAGACAGCTTGGGACACCCTTTATATTGATGCCGTTTCGCTGTTCCGACCCCCCCGGCTGGGCCTTGATGCAAAGACTTGGGCTAGTAGCGGGCTGTTCGACTCTGATATTGTTTGCGGCCATTGGGTGTTACTAGTCAGCTTATCAAGGGCGCGTGCCCACTCCCTCCTGATCGGACCTGACAGACAAGAGCAGGCAGCCAAAAGAGTGTGGGAACATCGGTTGGGGAACAACACCAGGAACGGTCATCTGGCGCTTCGGGCCTGGACAGCGACACGAAAAAGGGGCGACCAACTGTGAATCCGGCCGAGGTTTTGCCCCCGAAGCACCGAGCCAGCCTGTAAAAGAGCAGCACAGCCGTTCCTCCGAGACGACCTCCACTACCCCGATGCGGTACGACCACGCAGAGCACTTGCAACAGCAGAGGCATCCATGGTTACGGGCATTGGGACAGGATGACAAGCTCAGCAAGCGGCGGTCCCGTGTCGGTGTCGACGGCGACGCCAGCCGCATCATCGGTCGACGTGGTCATGGGAGGCACAACAGGGGCTGCTTCGACGGCGGCGGCAGAGTCGGCTTTGACATCAACATTATCAACATTAACAGCAACACCGAGAACGACGGTAACGGTCAGCGCCAACCTACTGGCAACAGTTGGCAGCCTTGGCCATAGCGGGCACGGCGGCCATAGCGCAAACGGTCTGAACGTCAACGTTATTAATGACAAGGGTCTCGAGCCACGGGCGCGCTGCAGCCAGTGCGGGCGCCGGCGCACAGGGTGCCACCACCTCCCGCATCAGCAGGGCGTCCAGCAGCCCGCCTCCTCGTCGTCGGCCGCCAGTGCAATAATTGCCAACGGAGCCCTCAGCGCCGCCGCTCCGCACACACGACCCCGCAGGATCTCCAAGCTAAGACACCGCGCTGCTTTAAGTGTAACCTCTGCCCAACAACCCCAACAGGCCCAGCAATCCAATGCCGCCGTCGCCGCGCTTACTTTCTCGCAACCCACCTTTCACTCGGCCTCGGAATCGAGCGACGCCAGCAGCCCTGCCATGGAACCGCCCGTGCTCTCGTTTTACGGAAAAGAGCCCGTGCCGCTGCCCTCGCGTTTTGCCCAGATCAAGCGCAGTCTCGTCGCCGGCCACGAGAAAGAGCTCGAGGCGTCGTGGGCCCGCCTGATCCATGCGCTGCGCGACCATGTCGACGACATTGCGTCGCGGGGCTCCAGCCTGACGCCAAGCATTGACTTTGCCGACATCCGCAACCCGGACGCCCGTGCCGCCTTCTCATGCGACCTCAAACGCTACGGCCTCGGGTTAATACGCGGCGTCGTTCCCCGCGCCGATGCGCAGGTCGCCATTGACGAGACGGTAAAGTACCTCGAGAAGCAGACCGACTACAAGGAGCCGCCGCCTCAGGATCCGACATGCTTCGACTTTTTCTGGACCCCTGCGCAGGTGCGCACGCGAGCACACCCCCGCGTTATGGAGGCCCAACGGTTCGCCATGTCGCTGTGGGACAATGCCGCCGACGATCGCATGGCCATCCGCTTTCCCATTGCGTACGGAGACCGTTTGCGCATCCACGGCGCAAACATTGGCAACGTGGGTCCCGACGCCCCACCAAAGGCCAGAGAGTCGGAACCCTTGCGCGACGAGGACGCCGACGACGGCCTGGAAGCGCAACAAGCCGCTGCAGAGTTGCTCGGCGATTTCAACTCCTCGACCGTCATTGCGCAGGTCGACAACGGTAGTCTCGAGCGATGGGAGCCCGACGGCTACGGACGCGGCGGCACCTACGACGCCGTGTTCAGGGGCGAGTGGGAGAAGTACGACCCCTGGGACCCAACATACCGCGTCAGCGCCACGCCGGACCTCTACAACGGCTACGGCGCCTGCAGCATCTTCCGCATGTACCAAGGCGTCGTGGCCCTCAGCACCATCGAGCCGGGCCTGATCCGCCTGCTCCCCAGCCCCAAGCTGGCGACCGCATACTTCTTACTCCGGCCCTTCTTCTCGCCCAAAACAAAGCCACCCGAGCGCCGTGACGGTCCCGAGTGGGACGCCTTCCTCGACCCGTCCAACTGGGCCCTCGACAAGGAGCAGACCACCATCATCCACGGCGCCGTCCCGGGCCACGCCCAGCGCATCACCGAGCTCTGGCACCCGCACCTGCACATCCGCCGCACCCTCGTCACCATCCCCACCCTGCAGACCGGCGACTACATCGTCTGGCACCCGGACCTGGCATACCACATCACCTCCAACCCCAACGTCATGGCCAGCCGCGCCCCGACTCCTCCCCCGCGCGACGAAAACAACAACAGCAACGACTCTGCCCTCTCCGGCGGCGGCCGCCCCGTATCAATTTTGGTCTACGTCCCCGCCGCGCCGCTCACTCAGACAAACGCGCTGTACCTCGCCCGCCAGCGGAAGACCTTCCAGCGGGGCCACCCGGGGCCGGACTTTGACTCGACGGGGAGCGGTCTTGGCAGCGAGGCGACCCACGTCGGGCGTCCGACCGAGACGGATATCGCCGAGGTGGGCGGACCGGCCGGGTTGCAGGCCATGGGGCTTGCGCCCTTTGATGTGGCGCCTACGCCGCCGGATGCGAACGCTACCCAGGCTGTTTCTTCTGGTGGTGGTGGTGGTGAGGGGGAGGGGGGTCGGGGGCAGCAGGCGGCTGCTGATGGGGATGTGGACATGAACGGGGAGTCGGCGTCGGCGCAGCAACAGCAGCAGCAGCAGCCGTCTATGACGAGGGCGGAAGCCGAGGTGGCGCGCATGGCGAACATTATCTTGTTTCCCGACCGATACGACTTTTACATGGCCAAGCGCAACGCGAACGGGAGTAAGAGGAGTAAGGTTCGGGTGGAGAAGTTGTTGAACCCCGTGGAGGATGATAGTGGGAGAGGAAAGGCGAAGGGGAAGGAGGCGGCGGGCAGGAGCTGAGCCCTGATGCAGCCGACATTACTCTGCGATGGGAAGGCCTGGGGAAGGGATTGTGCTTGGATGGATTTTGCTTGTCCGTACAGGGTGTTATAGAAGAGAAGTCATACCCCCCTGGCGATTTGTGCAAGAGGAAGAGAAGGAATCTTTTCTAGTGCGGGTCTAGCTGCATGGGTGAAAGGGTCCAAGTTTGTGCATAGCAATGCCCAATGGCATATTTCGATGTTCTTTTGCTCGCGACGTGGAATACGGGAGCATGTGGTAGCATTGCGTTCGTGTATATACGAGGTTGTCTCTGTTGTCCGCAGGCCTCACATCTGACCTCGCCATGAGTGAGGTTCTCCGATGGTGTTCTGTCTCCCTCAAGCAGAGCGAGGCGACTGGCGGTCGTTAGCCATCTCATTGACTGGGGTTGTCACTCAGGCTGAAATGGATCAATATCGGGAAGTGTGATGATGCGCGTGGTTGATAAGGCAATCTGGCTTATATGATCTGCGTTCACAAGGTATGTGACGAACCAAAGCCCCATGGCTGACCGGGCTGGTCAAGCGCCGTCGTCCAAGTCTCCCTGAACCCCGTGCTTGTCCCTGCAAACAGGTGGCCTATTGACGGCCGACTTATCTGTCTTTTTGGAGATCATCCGACGTGTACTGTCTTATTCGCTTACCGGCTGCTTGGTAAGAACCTCGCCGCCGCTTGCCCCAGTCATGTTGAGCTTCGCTCTGTTAGGCCATGGCAGACCCTGACGTGACTTGATCCACGGTAGGGACTCAGGATTCACCCAAATCAACTCTCATACTCGGCTACGCCCATCAAGAAGCGGCGTCGTGGTCAGTAACGGTACAAGGGCTTCTCGACCATGCAGTACATGTTCAATGGGAGGAATCGGGTGCAGACGGGAAAACGGAAAACAGCTATGCAGCTCGCTGCAGGGGACCTAAACATGAGGACATTATCTCGCCCATCCCAAAGAACTCAGCAGGAAATCTGCTCTCGGGAATCGCGATCACCACCGTCTCGTAGCAGCTCAGAGCCGCCACTTCCCTCCAGCCACCCTTCCTACAGCCGCACATCCTCCTTCGGCTGTTTCCCCCTTGCAATGGCAGGCTTACCCACACCGTTTACGTCCATCACCGACCATCCCGCGGTGCATCATGTCCTTCTCTACCACCATTCAGCCACCATTACCCAAGCCAGCCCGAATACGTGCCGGCAAAGCTCGCCTCCAACAGCAGGAGCATCAATAGTCCACCTCCTCATCGCAGCAACGCTGAATCACCTCCGCCGGACCTTTGTCCCGTGGCTGGGGCAGTGGATATGGTACGCCCACCCGCTGGATGACCTCCGGTTGGCCGTGTCAAATCCAGACGTCTTTCTGGGCGAGGTGATCCTGGGGTACTCGTCGACTTGGGCTGTGGGGAGTTCTGCGCTGAAGGTTATCTGGCATGTGGGTATGCTGGCTGCGTTGTCACGTCTACTTGACGGGATCGGCGATGATACAGGTGGAGAGCGGACTCTGGGGATGGTGAGGGGTGGAAGGAGGCGTGGGAGGAAGGGTGGGAGTGAGGGGAAGAAAAAAGGGTGGAGCGTGGGGAAGGCGGCCAGGATGAAGCGGATGAAGCAAGATGATAGTTATGGGGAGGTATGGACGGATACTGCGAGAGTGGGATACCTGCTGTGGGTGATGGTGACAGCCGAATACGTCTTTGCCAGAGCCATGAACACGGCTGCGTGCCTGGTGGCGTGTTACAAAATCCTTACGGGAGGGGAGACGGGACGTGTTACGCTAAGATATGTGCTGAGGACGAACCTGCTCAAAGTTCCGTTTGTCCTATGGCAGTTGGTATGGTATCTGAGAAATGGGTTCTGGCCGCTCGTCTTGGGGAGTGTGTCTTGGGCGGTTCACGGCCAACCGGGCCTGCTTATAACGGGTTTGGGCTGCATGGGGGGCGTAATGGCGTTGCTCAAATACCGGAGTACGTTCTACATCGCCCTCGAGATTTGTAACGTGTTTGTTTTCCTCGGGTTCGTGTTGGTTGGTCTTGTCGTCTTGCGGTTGGGTATATACTCTAATCCACTGGGTTGCAAGTGAGCACATCCGGAGAATCGATTCAGGTCGGAAGAGCAACTGCGACAAGGGTGGAGCCCTTCGAGGAAGGGATGTAACTTAAGACAATGGCGGTAATCATGTATCATCTCTGGCATTGAGGATCGCGTCTGGTCTGTGTGCGCAAGAATGCTAGTCAGCGCGTCCAGCTACACTGCCATTCAGGTGCTCCTACCTGGCCTGAGGGAAGGTGTTCAACCAAGGTATGTCACAAGAAGCTCATACAGAAATCCCACGGGCCACACATCTTATACCCTCCCTCTTACAACCATACTATATGTACGTCCCCATCCACCACTTCACGCAAACCCCAATGGCAGGGGCAGCGGCTGACTGCAGCAGCCAGTCTACGCATACCCGTTCGCAACGAGCCACTCCCTTACCCCATAGGAATCCCTCATCTTGTACGCCGCCCGCCCCCGAATCTTATCCTTGACCTGTTCCAAAGTCCGGTCAAAGCCCTTGGTGCTGACGCCTGCAAAGAAACTCTCAATATCCCTCAGGCTCTCGAGATCGGTAAACTTAGGCAAGCTGACATTGACCATGCGGTCGACCACAATGGGGTTCCCGCCCAGCTTAGCCTCGAATTGGGCCCAGTTGTCCCGCAGGTAGGCCCAGAGGAGCGGGCGGCCGACGCGGTTGGCCGCCAGCACGCCCGCGAGGATGTGCATATCGGCGGGCGGGATCGAGTCGGCGGCTGAAGCGGGAGGCGAGGTGCTGAAGAGAAAGGGAAGCAGGACGTCCTTGATGAGACCCTCGTCGTGGGTATGGCCGAGCGCCTGCAGGCAGATCTCCTTGCCGTCGATGGCGGGGGTGGTAAACCACTCCTTCTTGAGGGCGGCGACGGCGTTGGCGGGATCCTTGAGGATGGCAGCGCGGTAGACGGGGGCGCGGAGGTCGGCGGCGATGGGAGACTCGGAAGGCTTGGATTGGTACGCAGACCAGCGCTGGAAAGCGTTGGAACCGACTCTGGAGGGGGGTTAGCAACGTCGTCTGTGGGAAAGATGAGGCAGTCAGGGTGAGGACATTAGGGCGAAAGGCTTGAAACAAGATAGAGACATACTCCTCATGCGAGTTCGCAATGGCAGTCAGAAGCAACCGCTTCCGCAGCAGGCTGGTGTTGAAATCCTCGTCCTTGGGGCCCTCCCAGCCGACTTGTTTCAGCGCCTTGTCGATCAGCTCAAGGGTGAACTTCTCCAAGCCCTTGTTGACCTGCTCGTCATCGCCAAAGATGGATTTGAGCGTGGCAATCGAGTCAAGCGCCTGGCTTAGCACACGGTAGTGCGTCTCGCTCTTAAGGCCCTGGATGAAGGACAGCAGCGCACCGGTTGTGGCGTAACCAGAGAAAGCGAGGTCAGCAGCGGATCCGGTGATGAAGATCTTGTCTTCGGTGGTGAGGTGCTGGAGCTGGGTACCGAGGAGTTTGAGTCTGGACACGGGGTAGTTGACGCGGTAGAAGCCAGTGGCGTTAGCGTTGAGCTGGTAAAACTCCTCACTGACGCCATCAATGGTCGACTCCTTGGCCGTCAGAGTGAGCGGTTCGATGCCCTGAGAACCAACCTTGCCCTTGACGGCAAGCGGTACCCACCAGATGGTTTGATCATCCTCAGGCTTGACATCACCAGTGGACAGGAAGCGGGACTGCTTGACCGAAATCTGCTGCTTGCCTTCAGTGACGGTCAGCACGGGGAACCCGACCTTTTCGATCCATGGCTGCATCAGGCTGTTGACGTCAACACCGGATGCCTCGCTAAGAGCGTTCCACAGTGCCTCCGTCTTAGCATTGCCATAGGCGTGCTTCTTCAGGTAAATCGCGATGCCCTTGAGGAAAGTCTTGATGCCGAGGTTGGAGGCAAGCATGCGGATCATGGAGCAACCCTTCAGGTAGCTGATCTTGTCGAAGATCTGGTTGACATCGAGAGCGTCACGAACCTCGACCTGGATGGGGTGAGATGAGCGAACGCTGTCAAGAGAGAAAGCCTGGTCCATGCCCTCGTTGATGAACTGGGGCCACACCTCCCAGTCCGGGTGCAGGTGGTCGGTTGCCAACCAACCAGCCCATGTGGCGAAGCCCTCGTTGAGCCACAGCTCGTCCCACCAGTCCATGGTGACGAGGTTGCCAAACCACTGGTGGGCCAGCTCGTGCGCGACAACATAGGCGATTCTGTTGCGGAACCTGGCCTCGGACAGCTTCTCGTCGAACAGGATGGCTGTCATGCGGTACGTGACCAGACCCCAGTTCTCCATGGCACCATGCGTGAATTCGTGCACGGCCAGGATATCGCTTTTGGGGAGTGGGTAGTCGATTTCAAACTGCTCCGAGAAGTAGTCGATAATCTTGGGGGCGTGTTCCAGCGCCCAGCGCCCTTGCTCCTTCAGGCCGCGGGTTGTATACACGCGGACCGGCAGCTTCTTGCCGTTGTACTCGCGGCCGGTAAAGGCCTCGACGTACTCGAAATCACCAACCGCCCATGCAAGCAGATACGTGCTCATGACCGGGCTACGCTCAAATGAGACGAGCTTCTTCCCACCCTGGACTGGCTTCGTCTCCTTCACAGGCATGTTGGAGAGGGCCACCTGATCGTCGGGAATCTCAATGGCGAAGTCAAAGGTCGCCTTGAGGTTCGGCTCATCAAAGCAGGGGAAGGCACGGCGGGCATCACACGCCTCGAACTGGGTGCTCAGCATGTAGTGGAACTCTTCGTCGCGGGGCACGCTTGCAGCGGCTGGGGCAGCCGGCTTGTACTGACTTCGGTAGAAGCCAGCCATGTCATGGTTGAGCACTCCGGTGAAGTCAATAGTCAACGAGGCATTGGCGGACACGGGAAGCTGCTGAGGGAAGGTGATGGTAGACCGCTGGGTTTTGGTGTCCTCGGCAAACGTCGTCGACTCCCAGGACCCGTCACTCTTTCCTTGGCTGACGACAATCTTGGAGTTCAGCAGCTTGAGCTCTAGGGTGTTCAGCACGACTTCGCTTGTCGCTTTGACGATCTCGCCATCGATCCTGGGGCCGTCAGCAACAGATACCTCACTCTGGTCAACGTCGAAGTCTACCTGACGGTGCCCTTGTAGGACCAGTTCTTAAAGTCGAGATCCTTGATGGCCAGGTCGTAGTGGACCGGCTTGAAGTTGTCCGGGAGGATGTCTCTGTCCGTCATGTTTTCTCGCCTGTGCCTGAAGGATGCGTGCGAGCAGTAACGGGGGAAGACTATGCACGCGGAGGTTGTGGCGGATGCCGAGCGGAGGGGGAGTCTGCGGGTGCTTCTTGGACTGGGCCTTGAGGGCAGCGATGACAAGTGTCTGTAGCTAGTTGCCTTCTGTAGCGAAACGACCGTTGGGGAGAAACGGCTCGTATGAATTGTATTCAATGAGGGTGATGGAGCCAAAAACCTTGCTCGGGCTAGAACGCGTGAGTGATGCATGAGGTTGGAAGATCAAGGTGAGTCTGGGGGTTAAGCTTTTGGCCGAACCCCACTCCCACTTGCAGCTCGACCCTCCAATGATGACGGCAGCAACAGGAGAGCCGTCTGAACGCAACCGCCCGGACCAGTGCGATGCGGAGCTAACAACCGGAGAAGAGAAAACAGCGGGTAGCGTATTGACCGAAAACCTTGAACCGAGGAAGAAGTCTCAAACAGGCAAATAGCAAACAGTGAAAATCACAAACTCAACACAGCTTCCGGTCTGGGAATTAGTGGATGGCTTTGATCGCGTATGAGGAAGGAGGGGCAGAGCATGTCGTGGAAGTCGTGATTTAAAACCCGCAATCGCCATGTGCGGGTGGGTCCAGATGGTGGAGCATCACTTGCAGGCCCAGCGGGTCACGAACACTGTGGGAGCATTAACACCGGTGCTATCCGCGAATTCAAGAGACAAATGGATCAAGGTGAGTGTCTTAATATAACTTGCTGTGGTGAGATTCGGAACAGCATATGCAGGGAGCTTATATCTCTCTTGCAACTATTTCTTTTACTCCTCACAGGGCAGCAACAGAGCACAGCGGAGTAACCGGATTCGAGCAAACAAAGCGCCTCCGAACCATCCCGTCCCACTCAACGCCGAGTAGAGAACAAGCCAGAGCCAGCAGCCCATAAGAGCCAGAGAAGAAAGCAAATGCCCAAACCGAGACTAAGGAAACCCCATCGAAACCGTAAATCGATACAAATGCCCCATGAGTAAAAAGTATGCATGACTTCCAAAAAGCCCCAAAAGCCCCGAAACCAGCCCTCCATGCTCCCCTTGACTCCCCTTCACTCCGAGGTCGAACGCCCTTCGGCCTCCCTCTCAACCACCTCCGCAACTTGATCCCACCACGCCCCATGCGCGTCCCGATCCACCGTCGACACCCGCCCCATCATGTCCACCATATCCCTCACCTTGTCCACAAACTCGGCCAGCCCGAGGCTAGCCAGCTTTTCGCCGGCCGTGCTCGTCGCCTTAACTTTCTCGCTTGCCGAGGGCGCGGCCACTCGCGCAAGGATATGCCCGCGCAGCCTACCCAGCAGCAGCCTCAGGACGGGCTCCCTTACCTCCGCATCCTGCTCTTTACTAGATGCTACTTCGGCGCTCGCAGCCAGGAACTTATTGACCATCCCGCGAAGGTGCTGTCTGGTTGCGGCGGGCATGGACCGCCCCGCCTCAAGAGCAGCCATGATGCCCTCGGCGGCAGCGTCAGCCGTCATGTCGCCGCGCGGGTCGTCGGCCTTCTCGAGCACGGCAAGGATGCGCTGGGCTTCGGTCTTCCACGGGGCGCGGACATCGCGCTTGAGAAGGTTCTTGCATTGCAGGAGAATGGCGCCAACCGTGATGATGCGGCGGGTGAGGTGGCCTGCTTCGAGGATGCGTTTGTGATCGAGGAGGAGCATCTGGGGGATTTCGTCCCGTGCGATGGGCGACAGTTGCGTGAAGAGATCCACAAGGAGTTGCGCATAAATGCGGTTTGCCGTTGGCCGGGAGGATGGGTGGTTGATACCCTCTGGGTCACGGCGGGATGTTTCGCCGAAGACCTTCTGACGCGCAGTACGCCAAGCCTCGGTCGCGGCAGAGAGATCGTACCTGCCGGACTCGACGTCGGCAGCGAAGGCTTTGGCCTCGTATGAGGCCGCCTGCTCGATGAGCCGTGGCGCTGCGAGCTGCAGGAGATAGTTGGCGTAGTCGCTGAGCATGACGTCGATGAAACTGTTCAGCGCCTCCAGTCGATCAACATAACTGCCGTGGCTTAGCTTCTCTTCGACCAGCACTTTGACCTCGTCATCCCGGACCGGAGCACAGAGTTTTGGCAGCAGGGAACCCATCGCCTGGAAGAATTTCTCGTAAGAGAAGCTGCCCATGGTGAACTGGCGCCTCGCAATATCGGTATCCAATAGTTCTCCAATGAAGGTATGCATCGAGTTGCCGGGTTTGACGAGGCGCTGCAGCTTCTCTCGGACAAGGTCGGCAACCTGCAATAGCAGGAAGAAGTGAGCATCCTGGTTGTGCTCCTGCATCGTCGATCGCATCTCTTGGAAGAGCGGAGCAAGCAGATGTTCTTGCTGTTGGTGATACTCGTGGGGCTCGGTGCGGAACTCCTTGTTGATGGCCAGCTCATGGACAACGATTCTGTTATCCGGCAGCAGACTCTTCCCGCTAGGCACCACGATGCTGACCTTAAATGGCTCAGGCTTCTTCGAGGGCGTCGATGGAGGCGTTGGCGTCTGCGTTTGTGATGGGTCCTCACGGCTCTCTTCCACCCCCAAGACCCCCATTGCCGTCTCCGTGACGGTGTGGTCCGCCACACGCGGCTTGGTGTCGCCAACAGGCTTCTTGACCCTTGCTTTGCGCGCTGCCTTCACGGCATCCGCAACGAGTTGTTTACCCTTGGCTGGGCCAGCTAACTTTTTGATCCTCACTAACAGCAGCAGCTGGTTGTTCCGGATGCTTTCCTTGTAGACCTGGTCGACTGAACCGTCCGTCGTGTCCTTAACAGACTCCCAAATGGCATCCAGCTCGACAAACTGCATGACCATCAGGTCCACAAGAGAACTGGAGTCGCGTGCCTTCCACGCAATCAACGCATTGTAAAAGGTAGCGTAGACTTCGGGGAAGGCTGACAGAAGCGCTGGAGGCGGCGTGAAGTTGTTGAAAGCGGTCAGTCGTCCGAGGATGTTCTCGAACAGAACCAGCAAATCCCTAGCTTTGCCAACCAGTTCCTGAGATTGCGGGTTGGCCAGATTATCCTTGGGCATAGGTTTCGCCTGGCTCGGCCCTGCATCTCCGGGGATATCCTTTTCATCCTTATTGCTGAGAACCTGTGATGGATGGCCTAGGATGAGAAAGGCGCTGAGGAAAGACCGCACTGCGGCCATCTCCTCGACAGAGCCCGGCGCGCCCTCGTTGAGCCCACAGATGCGGAGGATCCGTGTCGTCAGTACCAGCACGCTCTCTTGAGAGAGAAGCATGGTGACCTCGTCAAACGACGTCTCTCGAACAGCATCCAGGGACAAGCCCAGAGCCGAAAACTCGGCAACAGCCTGCTTCCTCTTCCTGGCTTTCCACCACCATTGTATCCTCGAAGCAGCCTCTTCTTCGGTCAGCGGGCTGGGTTCCTGCTCCTTAACCTCCTTGACCTCAGGCATGACCTCAACTGAGGTGGGCTTGCGGATTCCGAGGCTCTGGCCCCGTTCCCTGCCCTTGCCCTTTGCAGCATTTCGGCTACGCAGCTCTTCTCGCCTCCTCTCAGCCTCGGCAAGCCGTTCCTCCATCTGCAGCTTCATCTTGCGAATCTCCTGTTCCCGCTTCTCCTTCATGCTCTCGGCCACAGCCTTGGCCCGCCTGACCTCCTCGGCACAGGCGGCAGCAATTTCGGCCAGGTTACGCTCGCGTGCTTGGGCAGCGGCCAGAGCCCGCTCCTCGCTTGCGCTGGTGTTCTTTGTAGCGGCTTTGGCAAGGGCAGCCCGCAGGCGCACCTTCTCGGCGTGTGCAGCACGGTCGGCCAACCGTGCCTTTCGATCCTCGAGGATCGAAGCCCTGCGGAGGTGCTGGGCAATGTACTTGCTCTGTGGGCCCCCATTGCGGCCGTGCCCATGGGACGAGCGAGAGTGTGCGGAAGATATGCTGTTGCGGCGGGACGACGCGGCGCTGTCTCCGCGGCGGGTCTGGTTGGTAGCGCGGTAGAACAGGCGGGCGGTGATATGAGGAGGCGGAGTGTAGACCCTTGCGTTTTCCTCCTCTCCCTCGCCACCCACGAGCTCCATCTCTTCGCCGGGCGGCGAGAGGGCGCGGTCTGCAGTAGCATGGGCCGTGTCGCCAGCAGTTAGCCCGTTGGACTCATCCAGGTTTCGAGCGGGCTCGCTCAGGTCGAGGGAAGGGCGCCGCATCGCGACCGGCGTTGCGGGGCTCGATACAGGCGGAAGAAGTCGGTGTCGGCTTTGAAACCTTTTATGGCGGGAGTTTAAAATCGACGAAAGATGGATGCAAAGGGTAGATGGGTCTTAATCGCATGGACTTGGATGCAAACGGAGTCGGAGTCTCGGGGTGATGCAAAAAGTCTGTTCAAAACAAACGCTCGGAATAAACGGGTCGAGCACGGGCACGGGGCACGAGCACGTTCAACAAAGAACAAGACGCGAGTTTTTGGAGTCTCAGGTCTGCTGAAGAGAATGGAGGAGAGGAAATCTCTGGGAAAAAAGAATGTAATGAGGAGAAAAAGACAAAAAGTCGGCCGGCAGGAACCAGTGCCAGCGCAACCGAATTGCTGACACAGGAGGGCAACGTTTTTGAAGGGCAATCTGGGCGATGCGACATGAATGGAAGGCTGGGGAACCATGATGACGGCAGCAGAGAAGCTTGGGCCCAGCTCAAACAGTCAGTAATTCAGATCAAGCAGGCGGGGCACTCGTCCGCCAAGGTTAAGCGAACTGCTCGCTATCGATAACGCTGGTACTTACTAACAGAATCGCTTGTTGCAAGCGAGGCGCTTTGCTAACAGGAACCCAGCGCATGTTCATACGTCCGAAACACTGGCCTTCCAGCTCGTTCTGCAATTTCGGTCAGGCGACCAGTTCTGCGGTTCTTCAACCTCAATAAATGTTCTCTTCATTACGTTACCCAAGGCAGCCGTTTCGGTCAGGCCGAGGAAAATAACGTTTCCTTGCTTACATGTACGGGGGCACCGGGAGAACAGTGTACAGCTTTGGCTTGGACAATGGCATCAACAATCATGCATCATCACCTAACCATAATCAATCAGACTCGGAAGGGATGGAAGCGATACTCGGTACGGCATGCTGACATGACGCAAAGTATCGGAACCCGTTGGAACGAATGCGACAGCCGCTCTCACCCCCTCCCAGCCTCCAACTCGGCCAACGAGCTGTTTATCGTCGGCGTCCTCCCCAACCCCGATCCTTGCAGTTCGTGCACCAGCCTCTGGCTCCATGTCGAGTCGCCCGGCAGCTCCGGGGACGCCTTGTCCACCTCCACGAACAGCCCGCGGTCGCCCTCCCCGAAGCGCTTCAACTTCCTCCAACTTATCGACGACCCCGACGACGACAATGACGACGACAATGACGATGACAATGTCTTCTTCCCGTCCTCCCCCGCCCCGCGCCGCCGCTTTCGCCACCAAATGAGATAGGCCACCTCCATGGCTACCAGTAACGCCACGACCAGTATCAGCCCGATGGTTAACCCGGCTGCGGTGCCGGGCGACCAATCTGGTATTCGCTCGTCTGGGTCTGGACCCGATGTGGTGATGGTGGAGGTGGTTGTGGTGGCTACCTCCCTGGATGGCCGCGTCGGGGATGGTGTTGCCGTGGCAGTAACATTGCTGGACACAGCGTTCGGGCTGACGGCTGGCTCGACGAGCAAGAAGCCCGGACTCGTCAGATCCGGGTCTGACGCGACGAAGTCCCCTTGACCCGTCGGCGGCTTGAAGCGAAGCACATATTTTGTCTCGCTGGCGAGCTGGACTGTTGGCGGGTCCGAGGTGACGAGTTTGAGGTTGCCGTCGTGGGAGAGGTTCACTGCCCCTTTGGCCATGTTAGTGAACCTTGCTCCGTGAAGGTAAGGTGGAAGGTATGTTCTCCGGTCACTTACTTGCCAGGCAGAGTGCCACTGGGTCCGGGTCAATGGCCCAGCTGGTCAGCCAGAGGTCGTAGATGCTGTTGTTGAGGGCGTTCCACGAGATGAGTATCTCGTCGCCGTGCCGATATGTCTCGGAAAAATCTGGTCTTTGCCCGTTGGGCGCATTCCACAAGTATTGTCTCTGGATATCTTCCGCGTTGTCGTTTTTGCGGCTCCGTCTTGTCGTTTGTTGGCCACTTACCCGCCCTCGGATCGCCATGTTCGATAGTTCCGTTCACAACCGCAGTATGCAAGCCACCATTGATCTTTAACTGCTGCAGCGAGTTTGCGCTCACGATCAAGGACTCCGAAAAGGCAGGTTCCAGTCTTATCACTCAAACTTGATATCGCGGCATTCGCAGGTAGATCAGCTCCGCTGCAAGCCCCGTTCTTGAGGCTTGCATCTCATACCCAATATGTGCCTACAGAGTGGCATTTTGCAGGTGGCCGATAGGGTCGCAGTGCCATGAAGGGAGGTACGATGTTGGAGAACGAATGAAGTCGTGGCGACGTGCATATAAGCGCTTACTCTAACCAACGGCCGGCGAACGGGCCCAGCACGGCGCTTATACCGTTCTCCTGGGTACCGCGGTGCCGCGGATGGACGAATAACACGCCACGGACCTCTGACAAACTCGACGCGTCAACCAGGACACCACACGCGAAACAGCTGCCTCCGGACTAAACCTAGCTTGATGCTGACACGTGTGGCTGCATGTGAGAGACGACGACGGCCTTGTGGGTTTGACGGCCTCCCCCTCTGCCTTGGCAGCCAGACATGCGGCCCCGAGATGCTCCGCCAGCTTCTTGGACATGCTACCAAGGAGCTGGCCCAAGGAGCTGGCTTCAACGTATGGTGAGACCCCGGGATGCCTTCCTGGTTGGCTTCCCAGTGGCCCAAAACAACACGGTATGGCTCATAAAGTCGCTCGCCCGAGAACTCGCCTTGCCCCGTATGAATGGGGCGCCATGGCTCCGCAGCATGACTTCGCCGCAGAGTAGAATGGCTTCTGCAGAAAACTCTAACAGCCCACAAGCACCTCTGCGTTATCAGCGGGCAGCAGAGTTCGAGATCGTCGATATCTCCAACCGGAATCAGATCCTCTTGATCCACCCACCACACCATACTCGTCCAGGTCTTTTGCCCTTCTCGCATGAAGAACATGGCTACCGCAACGTTTCACAGCCGACCCGGCCCCGCACCCAAGGCCTGCATCCAGGCAGGGCCGGCCGGCCTGAGTTCATGGCTACGTGCCCGTACCCACGCACAGAGCAGCCAGTGGGCAAGGTATGATGGCCTGACACTGAATATGTCTGGGAGATGGCTTTGTTTTCCCAGTCTCTCTGCTCCTATTGAGTCGTCCCGGCTCCTTGACCTACCATCTATGACTTCAGCATCAGAGAGAAAGGGCGGCAGAGTGGACGGCTCGAAAGGTAGCTGTCTGGAAATCCGCGATGCGTGCGCAGGTCACGGTCTATTCATCTACCTATTCAGCGAGCTCCCGGGATAATTGCATAACTGGTGGTCGCCAAACGTGACAGACTGCCATTTCAAATCCTCCGCCCCCAGCTGTCTCAGAAGCACGGCCGGGTCCGCTGCCTTGATGTTGGGGCCTGGCGCCATGGCTGTGGATGAAAATATGGCGCCTCCGCTCTTATAAGAGCCCTGCTCAACGGGATCCTCGTCCTCGATGACCATACAGCAAACGGCCATCTCAAGCTTGTCAACCACCTCACCCTCGCCATTCTTCAGCACAAGGCCCCAGATGCCCGGTCCGTTGGAAACCCCGGGGCGCATTCTCTTGTTGGGAAGTCGGTGAACGAGCGTCCCGTTGAATATCTCCACGCCCTCGGACGTATATGGCTGGACATAACCCAGGCCAGGTAGAGACGGACGATAACCCGGCCACTCGGGTAACTCGATGGTGCCCCATGAGCGAAAGTCAAAGACGGTCATGGCGTTGGTTTCTGCCGCATGTTGGTTTCTGTGAGCTGGATCCCGAAGTATATACACCCCGCCCTTCTCAATGAACTTGTCGAGGGATCCCAGAATACCGACTCCCATGAAGAACGCGTTAGAATGCGTCTTGAATCCAAGCGGCAGGGAGTGAATGTAGGGTGCAGCGCTGAGCACGTCGGATGGAAAGTCGCCAGGGAAGGCCTTGTGCAGTCGGAGAGCGGCGATATCGAGACGGTGTCCGTGAGGATCCTTAAGGAACTGCAGTGGGATGCAAGCCTTGTCCGCCCATTCCACGAAGCGCCTGTACTCCTGGCCGGCTTGACGGTCTCTCGTCTCTCAGAGACAATGAGAACGGCATCGGCGCGGGCCCGGCCCTTGAGCATTCCTTTGTAGGGCCACGTCTTCAGGGCAAACTTCTTGTTGATGGGTGGAAAACTTAGGCCCCGGTCAGGCCACGGCTTTTCCGGTGGCCAAGTCAGGCCCTGGCTGATGGCACTCCTATCCAGCGGGCGTCCCCAGGCGTCTATCTTCCGAGAAACTTGCTTGACCAAGTTGTGTGCCGCTGTCATCAGGTAGATGGGTGCCTTGTCATCGTTGCTGACTCCGCGAACGAACCACGCAGTCCCCTTGTTCCACGCTGTCGGAATCATGTAGTTGAAGCTCGGATTATTCCAGGGCTATTGGTAGGAACTCGATTCCAGGAGGTTTCTCGCGTGGAAGGTGGACAACCCACGGATACCCGTCTGCTCTGCTCGACTTGGCCGCCGGGATTTGCGTGATCCGAGTATTCCCATCTACTCTGCTGTCCTCCGGGGTGCTATGCTCCCAAAGGGTCTGCGATAATTCGTTGATGAATTCGGGCGGAGTGACGCCGACGTAGTTCTCAGTGCCCGGATGTCGTAGCTCCCAGGTTATATAAGGGTCATCTTCTTGGCTGACCATTCCAGGGTACTGCCATCTGTCCGGCGCGGGAACCTTGATTTTGGCTCCTTTATTGTGCGTCATTGTGCCGTCTATGCCCAAGACGAAAGACAAGATGAATCGTTGCTAGTCCAAGAAAGAATGTCTTGTTGATTGAGATGAAGACCTCATGAGCGGATGTCTCATGTCGACCGGCCTGTCACTTGAACTAATTACCAGGCAGGCAGTGCTTGCGGGGACGCAGCGAAGTCTCTTCAGCCAGCCCGATCGATGCATGGCTTGAATAAGTCGCGAGCCCGTTGCTACGTACATGCAGCTGAGCCTCGTCAGCCAGCCGAGTCGATGCATGGCGTTAACTAGTCGGGACCTGAGAAACCTGTCTGAGACCGAAAAGAGGGGTCCATGGAACCACGTCGGCGACAACCAAGCACACCATACTAGGTCATAATGCACGTTTGCGGCGACGGCCAACCAAGGAAACCGAACATATGGAGTGACCAAGACATAGAGCGGTCTCTCCAGGCGAGACAGGCATCTGTGTGTAGCGGAGATTTACAAAAGGGGCCATCAGGTAATCAAATCGGTGAACGAACGGCCTACTTGCTGTAGCAGTAACAGACGCAATCATCAGATTCACCAAGCGTCCAAGACTAAGTCGTGTTACCAAGTTAGAAGATGGGCGACGAAGACAGAAAGGCAGTTCCTTTCAAGGCAGAGGCTTTCACGCCGATGCAACAAATCTTCACCCGGCTGAGGGACTACTGTACGCCAAATCCGCGCTTTGTTTTGCCCTTTTTCAAAACGTATCGAGAGTTACAAGTCGACCTGTCGCCAAAGGCGGCAGTTTGTTCACGAGCTACTCCCAAGTCACGCTGAATACCTTACGTACCTGACAAGACATGGCGGACATTATTGGGCAGTTGCCACGGGACAGGGCGAGGTCTTCCAGCTCGAATGGCCGGCGAGGGTGCTCGACAAGGGTACTTATGACTATGTCGGCAGCGATGGGATCGATGCCCAACAAGTCGAACCTCAGACGGTTGTCGACGCCGAGTTTCGTCTTTCAAACGATCTGATGACCTTAGGGAACATCTCGGCCGGGCCGAGCGGTTCCAAAGTAGGTACCAGCCTCACCCATGTGACCGCGTTTTAAAGGAAAAAAGGATACCTTAGCCAGACCTGACCAATCCCCAACACCAGCTCTCTCAAGTCTACGAGCAAATCATTTTCAACCTCGTGCCAACAACGAGCGGCTCCAGCCCAAACCTCGAGAAGCTCCACATTGATCAAGACAAGATCAACGACTGGCTCCTCGAGGAAGTGGTCGACTGGGAGCCGCCTCGGGAGGACCTTCTCGCCGATATCCCATCAGACTACGACGAGCACAAACCACCACCACCAGCCGCCGCCAAACCCGTCGAGGGAGGAAACACGAGCAACACCGTTGATGATGCGTTCGACTCTCCCCTGCGCACCATCTCGCGCGTCGACCTCTACCAGAAGATCCTCGACGTGTACGAGTCCCAGAGATTCCGTTGGGCGACATTCAAGGTGAAGGCGCGTCACAAGGACATGACCAAGGCCACACCAACCGAGATCGACAATCACAACCGGCTGCTGTCAACCTACGCACCCATCTTCGACGCCCGTCTCGAGGGTATCTGGACTCTGCTCGTCGTCCGTGGCCAGTACCACCGCGTGAAGTACTTCTTGGGCTTGATCGATGTCGGCTCAGCCTCCGATCCTCTGCTCAAGGCCAAGGAGAACGTGCTGGCGTCCGTCATGCGGAGCATTGACGATAGCGAGGACATCTACCCGGTCATCTTCAGCCTGTCGACCTGGGCCAGGAGCTTGAGCACCGCATTCAAGCCCGAGGACCATCTCGCGAGCGAGCCGCTGATACGCGAGGAGTTGATGGAGAAGCAAAAGGAGCGGGCCGTCCTCCTCGAGCGCCTCAACAATTTCAAGGCGGCCGAACAGGACGTCGAGGCGCTCGAGCGCAAGGTGGACGAGGCGCGGTCGAGTTTCTTGCAGGCCCGCGATGCCATGCTCGAGAACTACTCGGACACGGCGATCAATGCTATCGAGATGTACTTTGATGTTCAGGCGCGAAATCCCGACAAGGGCAAGGGCAGCACGGTGGCGGAGGATATCGAGCGAGGCGATCTTAATGGCGCCCTCGAGGTCATGAATCAGAAGCCACTGACCGCTGAGCAGTTTACCAAGCTCAGAGACATGCATGGCAAAGTGTATCAAAAACCAGTCTGCCTTACAGAGCGCATCAGAGGCGCTCGCAAGAGCGTCGCTGGCGGCGGCCATGGGCCGAGGGTCTGACGCCAAAACGGCCGTGGCAACCATGCAGGAGCGCATCGCCTCGCTGACCATCGACATCGACTATATCGTCAAGATCCTCGGGTCCTCAGATAATCCATTGGGCGTTGACGTCCACGTGCCCGACCCGGATGCCACGGTTCCCGAGGGTTCCCCTGAGGGCACCTCCCCTGCCACGGTCAAGGTCTTGCCCAAGCCGACCAGTCTTCCCGCGCGCGTGGTCCCGACTCAACCCGTTCTACCGCGGAAGGAGCAGTTTGCGTCGACGTGGCAGGAGGTAGTCTGGAAACTAGACACGGCGACGACGTGGAAGAACTCGATGGCGTCGGTATTCCAATCTCACATGGATTGGAGCGTCGATTTCTTCGGCTCGGCTTCGGGAAGCGAAGACAAGCAGGAATCCCACAAATCAGCGTCGTCAACCGGTATGTATGGGGGATTAATAAATCATTTACCTTCAACATATTCAGTTATGTTGATAGCAAGTCTAAGTTTAGTTGCTTTCCCTTTCATGACAGGTTTTTATAGTAAAGATTTTATTCTAGAATCTGCTTTTGGACAATTTAGTTTTTCAGGGGTAGCTGCTTATACAATAGCTACTATTGGTGCAGTATTTACAACTTTATATTCTGTTAAAGAAAAAGCGAGATCAGCCTGGGATTCCGCGCGATGAAGGTGGTCATCGACAGGCCGTGGTTCGACGGGTCGGTCCTGCGCCGCAACGAAGACTACTACCGCACCCTGTCGACGCCATCAGCGCCATGGATCCCGACGCCGTCGTCAAGGCTCTCAACCCGGAACCTGGCGACTACAGCTTGGTAGCCAAGAAGCTCGGCCCCGCGTGGAATTCCGTGCTGCCATCCTACCCGACCGCCTTCGTCGTCGCAAAGGACATCCACCTCGTCTTGCGCAGCGACAAGGACTGGGACTCGTCCCAGGTTGACGATTTGCACCGCAGCATGAGTGCGGGCGGCGGGTTCTTGTGCTTTAGCGTGTCCAAGTCCGAAAGCTCAGAGGAGCATCGCACCGCCGCGGCCGTCGCTCACCGGGGCGAGTACTTGTCCATCCGTATCCCGGCGCCGCAGATCATCGGTTGGTGCCTGGAGCTGACGCCCAAGGATGCCTCGCAGGCGGCCTACACGCAGGTCAAGGATTCGAGCTTGGGGAGGGGTGCAGACCCGGCACCGCACCCTGGTCCGCCCAGCAGGGCCTAACGGCGATTTTGTCGACCGGGTGTCTTCGGCTCTTGTCGTTCAGTCGTTGGGCCGGCTCACCCGGAGCGGACTGCGCATGCCAGTTCCCACTTGCGGTTGTGGGGTATATGTCATCTCTTTTCCCTCCGCCACTCCGGCGATATCTCGTAGACATCAATGTCATCGATCTGTCAGAAGCGGGCGAATTCTTTAGTATTCAAGCTCCTGTCCTTGACCTGTGCCGTCAGATCGTTGCGCTACTCTATACTTCTTCCTTGTGGCCTGAATAAGCGTAAATGTGCCCCAAATCATCCATTCATGGTGTTGCTATTTCGGAAGCTCCCGTCGGATGCCGATTGGGCCTTAGCATTGTCCCTTTTAGGCCGCTGGGTCTGAAAGCGGTTCGGCGATAGCGGGCCACATGCCGTCAAATCCGTCTTGGTGCTCGGTTGAGGTTACATATCTGGCTGCTGGGATGCATGTGGCGTTTCTCGGGTCAGCAACGAAGCCGACAGGAAGCGGAGGGAAGAACAGGGTTGAAATATGCGCAGAATGGATTGACTTCCAGTCCATGGAACAAACAATGCCAGAGATTCGTCTTTTATATCCGTAGACAAGATCGACAACGGGCCACGCGAGCCACGGTGGACCTCGGTCGGATTCCCACCCACCAACCGGGTTTACCTGGCTCTGATTGTTTTAACTTTTTTTCAGGAAGGTGCCAGTCAGCCGGTAGCACCCGACTTTGCAGTTGAAGGTCCATATTCTGGGATTGAACAACGTTCTGATAAAGCGGCATGGACATCAGTTGTACGTAAAAGGCACGATCCGATCACCTTGTTGGGCTTGCTTTTTATGTCTTTTCGTGGTGTGGGCGGCCAGGGCCAGATCGGGCTTCGGGGTTCTGGGTCACTATCCAGATTTTAGATATGGCGTGCTGAGAGGGACTCGGAGGAACTTTCGCCAGCCTCCACATGCAACCCCCATCATGCTTTCCAAAGCAAGAAGATAGGGAAAGTCGGACCTCGGGGCACCGAATCGAGTTCCCTTTGGCTCCGTGCGCCGCCCAATCGATGTAAACCGACTTGCCGAGTCTGGATTGCTTCAGGTCCGTTCTCCGGTGAGGGCACATACCCGATGTGTTAGGCCTTTTCGGGGCAAAAGTCAACCTGGAAGAACCTGGCCCAACCCGACCAAGCTGAGCCCAGACCGCAGGGTCCATTGTCCTTTCCAACGTTAAAGCCACGCACTGACACGGGACTCCATCCGATCGTCACCAACAGATCAGATTACGGGCGATTCCCCTGTGCTAAAAACCTCGCAGTCGTATTTCTGCACCACAAGATGCACATGTTGCGAAGCATGTGCAGGATAAGCATTGGCGTCCCTTGGCGCTATCGGGACCCTGCTGCTTGGCCCCAATCATTGCCACCGACACCTGGACAGAGAGATGTGGTGCCGGATTGCAACACGAGTTCCGGGAAGCTGAGGGTGCGGACTCGTATTTCGCTTCAACGGGTCCCTCGGCGGCCTGGCTGTGGGGATGGTCGCTAATCACCCCAGCTCCTTTGGGCTGACTCGAGACATGTCTTTCCATTCTGTTTTAACCTTAACTATCGCCTTCGCGGACCACACTGCCGGAATCTGCTCATGAGGCTAATCGGGGAATCAAAAGAAATGCGTGCTATCGGCTTAGCTACAGCCTGATGATTGCGCTAAAGCCCCTCCAAGGCCTAGAGCGCAGCTGTCCGACTGTCAAGATGCTGAGCCGAAAATCCTCCATCCCCCTCGCCGTGACGGCCATCACCATCCTCGCCGTCCTTTACACTGCGAGGATAGGAGCCTGGTACGGCTTGGACGAACCATATTACCCCAGCGACCCTCACAGGAGCCATCATGCGCCCCAAGGCGCTTTCGAGGAACCTCCTCCTTCTCCTCCTCCTGGACTTCTTCCACCACCTACCAACGCACCTACTGATCCGGCATGTGAGGGCTTCCCAGACACTAGCAATGTGCTGCTGGTCATGAAGACGGGCGCCTCCGAGGCCTTTGCGCGCGTGCCAACCCACCTGATGACCACCCTCCGGTGCTTGCCCGACTTCCTCATCTTCAGCGACATGGATCAGAACATCGCCGGCCAGCAGATCCACGACAGCCTCTCGACTGTGCTGCCCGAGGCCCAGGAGGGAAACCAGGACTTTGACCTGTACCGCCGCCAGAAGTGGTGCGTGGTCAACCAGGACAGCTGCAACAAGCTGGGCAACCCGGCCGACGAGGGCTGGGCCCTGGACAAATACAAGAACATCCACATAGCTGAGAAGACGTATGCCATGCGCCCGGGCTATGACTGGTACCTGTTCATCGATGCCGATACGTACGTCCTGTGGCCGAACCTGATGCAGTGGCTGAAGACGCTGGACCCGGCTGAGAAGCTGTACCTGGGGAGCGTCACCGTCATCAACAACTTCAACTTTGCCCACGGCGGCTCGGGATACATCGTCAGCAAGGCCGCCATGGAGGAGTTCGTTGGGAAACACCCGGGCGTCGGGAATGAGTACGACGTGCGCGCGAAGAACGAGTGCTGTGGGGATTACCTGTTCGCGCTCGCCCTCAAGGCCAAGACGGAGGTGGCCGTTCAGCAGATGGTGGGTGTTGCCGGCTTTTGTTTCCCCCCACACCGCGAAGACATCCTCTCTCTGTGCCTCATCCTAATCCCAGCCGCCCAAGATTTGCTAACACCCAGTCCCAGTGGCCTACCATCAACGGCGAGAAGCCCTCCACGCTCCCTTTCGGCCCGACCCACTGGTGCCACCCGATCGTGACCATGCACCACATGAACGCCGAGGAGCTCAACACCTTCTGGCAGTTCGAGCGCCGCCACCTCCTCCAGTCCACCACCACCATCATAACCCACCAGCACGGACAGTCAACCAAGACGCGGTCTCCACCACCGCCATCACCACCACCACCCCGCCCGCTGCTCATGAAGGACATCTACACGGCCTACGTGGCCCCCTACCTCAACGCTTCCCGCGACGACTGGGACAACCTGGCCGACAACCGCTTCTATCTGGATCCTGCCCGGAATTCGTCATGGGAGGACTGGAAGCTGCAGCGGAGCAAGAAGCCCGCGGAGCTTAATGAGCACGAAAGGATGGCGCACTTGTCGTTTGAGCACTGCCGCGCGGCGTGCAAGAGCCTGGGGGGGGACGAGTGTTTTCGGTTTCGGTACGAGGATGGCGCGTGTAGTATCGGGGATGCGTTTGTTCTGGGGAAGCCCGTCAAGAAGCCGGATGGGGAGATGGTTGGGGTGAAGAGTGGGTGGATGGTAGAGAGGATCCAGGCGTGGATTCAGAGGCAGGGCGCGAGCTGTGATAAGGTTAAGTGGCCTGAGGTTAAAGGGTGAAGGGGTTGTTGGCCTTTGAACTTGGGAGAGATTAAGGTGCGAGTCGATATGGGGAGCTTTGGCTGCTTCGCGACTGAAAGGGGAGATGCTGCGCCGCATCGAGGCCCGGAAGGTAAGAAACACGGCTTGAGATCGAGAATTCCCATAGCCCGGCTTGAGGATCTCGTGAAGCCAAACCCGCCGCGATCTGCGTGTGGTCTTTCGACATCATGATGCGGCAGATGGTCGGCACAGAGCCCTCCGCGCGCCAGCGACCTCCTTTGTATACGGAGGCTTGGGAAGTATTTGGATTGTGTTGCGGCGTTTGGGAGTCCCTGGCATGCAACATCGTGGGTGTAGCACTGGAGGTTTTGATGTTACTTTGTACGTTGTGCATAGAGGGAGTGATAGGCAGACATGAGGTAGTCGAGCTTAGGATGAATATCGTCCTAGCAAGGTAAGTACATACATCTGCCGAGGAAGTTGCCCGGCCAGGCTCTAAGGTTGACATGTGATCCACAGATGTTCTCACTTATACCGAGGGTGACCGAACCTCCCATCACCACCTAGAGCTTGTTGGTCTTTGGTGCAGTGGGGAAGGAGCCTCTTAGTGCCTCAATCCGCTTGTATCCTTTGGAGGTTTAAAACAGTATGGGTACAGCTAACTTATGGTACATGAAACAAAGATACCCTTGCGTTGTCCGATTCATTGTTGCATTTTGAGGGTTGCTCAGCGACATCTGTGGTGTTCCATGAAGCTCGTTACTTGTGGACTCCCATTTCGACTGTGGTGACTGGAACTCGCGACCTATCGGCCTGCCGCCACATAAAGCCTCCCGAATTCGGCTGATATCAGGGAGGCGGAAGAAGCAACCCCATTAAGGGAAATGGTAAAAATCACCCCACAAATCCGCTCTTGTCCCTTCCCGGCTGTTGAAACACTGTAGCGGCGGCGGTTGGAGATCTGTAGACACATCAAAAGATCCCGAGGTGGTTATTATTCTCTGGATTACATGTAGGGACAAGGGCGAAGACACATATTGAGCGTCAAAGGATCTGCGCTATGGTAGAAGATGGCGGACACTTTAATAAACATCAGTGTTATGGCCGGCTTGAAGGACGGAGGAGACGTTTCCGAGTCTGTGTCGATGCTGTGGTGGTCAACGCTGAGGTTGATGATATAAGGGGCTGTTACGCCTTGAGGAGGTCTGTATCCAGAGCAAGCCAGGTGGACTCGGCGATGCGATCATCATGAAGTTCTTAAACCTTCTTCTCGGTGCCGCCGTGGCCGGTGCGAGCGTGGCGGCTCCGGTTGCTAACGCTTCGACGCCAGACACTAATACGGACAAACGAGCAAGCAAGTTCAGGTTTGTAGGCGTCAATCAGTCCGGCGCCGAGTTTGGCAAGGACACTCTCCCCGGGCAGCTCGGCAAGCACTACACTTGGCCTTCAAAGTCAAGCATTGATGTGAGGTCACTCCTGTATCACACTCTCAGGGGTTCTAACCGTACTCAGGCGTACTGACATAATGGCAGACTCTCATTGGCAAGGGGATGAATACGTTTCGCGTTGCAATCATGATGTAGGGCTCGGGATCGGGGTTGCCCTAAGAGGAAGACCATGTTCGTTAATAGGACGCTATAGGGAACGGCTCATCCCGAACAAAATGACCGGCAACGTCGACGCCGCTTATGCCCAAGGCCTCACTGATGTAAGTCGGAGATCAACTTGTCTTCTCAATCTCAGCCGGATCTAATCCTTTCGTTAGATTGTCTCGCACATCACCAACAGGGGTGCTTATGCCGTGATTGATCCACACAACTTTGGTGATTACCTGCTCGATTCATGGCCTCGTGAAGATGCATGAATGGATCTACTAACTTCTGCTCTGCAGGGCGGTACTATGAACAAGTCATCACCGACGTCGACGGCTTCAAAGCCTGGTGGACGACCACTGCCGGGATGTTTGCCAATAACGACAAGGTCATTTTCGATACCAACAACGAGTACCACGACATGGACAACTTGCTTGTCTTCCGGCTCAACCAAGCCGCCATTGACGGCATCCGCGCAGCAGGTGCCACGTCACAGCTGATCTTTATCGAAGGCAACTCATGGACGGGGGCTTGGACATGGGTTCGTACCATCTTCCTTGGTTTGAACCCTTGTATGCCTCAAGCCTAACACACAGAACCGCAGGTCTCCTCGGGCAACGGCGCCGCCCTGCTCAACCTCAAGGACCCCGCCAGCAGCAACACGGACAAGCTCGTCTACGAGATGCACCAGTACCTCGACCGCGACGGCTCCGGCACGTCGGAGACCTGCGTCTCGGCCACCATCGGGCAGGAGCGCGTCCGCGAGGCGACGGCCTGGCTCAAGGCCAACGGCAAGAAGGCCATCCTCGGCGAGACGGCGGGCGGCGCCAACGCGCAGTGCATCGCTGCCCTGACGGGCATGCTCTCCTACATGGCGAGCAACTCGGATGTGTGGACGGGGTGGTTGTGGTGGGGCGGCGGGCCCTGGTGGGGGAATTATATGTTTTCTCTGTGAGTGTTCGCTTCGGTAAACTACCTTGCAGTGTTGTGGTTGTGTTGGTGTGGGGTTGTCGATTTGCTGACCATGACCGTGGCCCGCATGTAGGGAACCGCCGAGCGGGGTTGCATATGAGAGGGTGCTGCCGAGCTTGCTGCCTTATTTCTGAGATCGAAACTGCAGAGAGACGATAATCGGCTGAGAGCCCCTGGAGGAATGGAAACGTGGGGGTAGGAGTGAAGCGAGGAAGTAAGGTCATTAAGTGCCTGCCTGCCTGGGTGCTTGGGTACCTTAGGTAGGCGGCCTGTCTCAGCGGAAGAAACTCGAACTCTTTGGCATCTGTATATTGCAGCTAACTTGTTTATTGTTCGGGAAGCAACTGGAAAATGGAAGCTTCCCCATAAGAAAGAGCGCAGCCGACGCGCCTTACCCAACAGGGCAGACTCTCAAGAGATACTGTAGAAATCCGTCCAGTGTGGATGGGATCAATGAGCGCGTCTCTCGTCCAAAATGTAACCCTTTTTTAAAGAGGTAGACAAGTTGGTGGAGTTTTACCGCCGTCCTTCGAAGTAGGGTTGTGGTATCCCAAGCGTCGCGTTTATTGATCGAAAACGCGTTTTGCCCTGAAGTACGGAAAACTGTTATTTTGCCGCTCTAATTTACATAATTCGGAAGGCGATAGCAGCATGGATTAGTTAGGCCTATATATGAGGATCTTTTTCCTGCCACTATCGCCCGCCAGCTAGCACAATACCCACAAATCCTAGGACCTAGATTACGAGGGCTTGCTAGCCGAATGGGGAGATAAACAAGGCCTGGATACGTGACTGATGCCTTATTTGTCTCCTGTTGTACATAACTTAGTGGTGCAGTTCCTCGGGTACTTCAACTAATTGTGTGACCGCGCCTGCTGTCGAGGTGCGCGCTTCCCTTGCTCGCGTGTGCCCCACTTGCTCTAGCATTTATCTCCTGCAATGCGAGAGCTCTTCCAGCTTCTATTTCTTTTCTTTCTATCTTGTAATTTTACATAGTAGAGAGGTCTTTCCGCAGCCTTGCCTCGGACAATGACGCTCTGCTCGTTGTGACGGAAAGCGCACCCTGGACTTACGCCTAATCGGTGGGTGGCCTGTGCGCCCACTTACTCCACGCGTCGCAGATGCGCATCCTGTATACTCTCCCTCTTCCTTTCCTTAGCTTTCGATTAGCAGAATTGAGTCGGCATTCGCAGTGCCCAGTGCCTCGCCTTGATACAATTTGCCGGCCACGCTTGCCGCTGCTCTGGCTGCCGGCGCAGGCCCCAATTATCGCTTCGCGTTCCCCGTGACGCCGCACTGCTTGGTACCTCATCAACGAGACCCAATATGCGAGGCACGCCTGGTCCAACCAAGACCCCTCATACCGGCCACCCATGGACGAAAGGCGGGCTTCATCACTCAGAGGCTCTGATGAACGTGATGCAAAGAACATCGCGCCCGAACTGAGACTTGTCGACATTTGGCTACCGACGCTGAGGATGCCGGTCGATCTCCCTTGGCAGGTCAACGAACATGAAGCTCCAGTTCCGAGCTTGATGATCACATGTCTGCTGAAACAGTCGGGGAATCCGACCTGGATGCCGACTTAGGCCCCGATTCCGCCTCCGGCTCGGGACGCCGACAGTTTGTCTTCCTGGTCCGACTCCAATGTGCAATTCGGCAGCATCATGTGCGCCTACACGGCCCTTCATCTTGCTGCCAGGGAGGGACACAATGGAATTATAGACATGCTGCTGGACCACGGCGCCTTGAATGACGGCTTCTGCCGCTGGTTTTATAATTGCCGTTCCCCGCGCAGCCTTTGGCAGATCCTCGTGGACCCTGAACTTGACCCGTGGGCTCATGGACATGACCACGCGGGCACTCGACACGGCGATTGGAGAAGCAAAACGCCACTTCACATCGCCATCTGCTCGTCTCGCATCGATACCGCCAAACTGCTCGTTTCACGTGGCGCAGGAGTTGCCCGCAGTTTCGACGTTTTGAGTCTCCCGGCTCACGGCGCCCTCCATCAAGCCGCCACGGCCGGTTTTACCGGGTTGGTCCAGTACATCTTGGACACGCACCCAGAGTTGCCCGTTGACAAGCCAGACGAGAATGGCTTGACCGCATTTTATCATGCGTATGCCAACCAGCGCTGGGATTCAACGGCTCCCTACTCTCTTGTCCGTGGAGCCAACATCAACATCACCTCTAGGATAATTGGGGATGACGAGAGCCTCAAAACCACGCCGCTCGGGGAGGCATGCCGTCTCGGCCGCTTCGAAGACGCCCATGAATTGATCGATATGGGTGCCGACGTCAGCTTCGGCATTCTGAGAGAGGCAACGGAAGAAGATGACTCAGAATTAGAGGACGACTTCGACTCCGACACCCACATATCGCTATTGCATGTCTGTAGCATGGACTTCAGCAGGGACAACGACCTATATCCCCGGAAACCTGGTGTCTGGCACCCCGTCTCTTCGCAGAGATCCTCACAGTCCGCGCTGATCGCTCGCCTGGTTACAGAGGGCCTTTCCCTAAACTCACAATGGGGAAAGACCGAGTCAGCCGCCTGCAGAGGTACAACTTTGCGCTACCCCATGACACGCCGCTCTCCATCGCCGTAAGGCACCAGAATCTCGCCGCGGTCGAAGCACTCCTACGTGCCGGGGCGGATGTCAACTTGCGCGCGTCATATGGCAGACTCCTCTCATGCTTGCCGTCCTCCTGCCTGACTGTGGAGTGTGCGAGCGGACAGGGCGAGACAATTCTGGGGTAACTGTTTGGGGCAACTGCACGCTGTTGCCCTGCCATGAAACATACCTGAAAAACGTTCCGTCAACCGACTATCCTGCCAAATGGGCGATAGCTAGACTCCTCTTGGATGCCGGTGCTCGGATCGATGACCGGGATCTAGATGGAAACTCTCCCCTGCATTTGCTCTTTCAATTTTCGGGGGGCGACCGCCTTGGAGCCGCATTGACAACGAGCGGAATCGAAACCAGCTTCTTCGCTTTTTGCTTGCCAGGGGCGCCGATCTGTGGAACTTGAATGCCTCGGGCGAATACGTTCTACGGCTCATCGTGAAGGCGACGGGGAACACGGCCTTGGAGATCATATCGGGCCATTGTCGCATCGACCTGGCAGACCGACTCTCCATGGATGAGATTACCGCAGACGCAAGGTCATACGTCGATGGAAGGTTCGGGCGGCTTCGAGGAGCAGGGCACATACATCGACTTTGAGGGGGTCACAAAGTATGGGCGCTTGATCAGAACGCTAATGAGCATGGACGTATCCAGGTGCGTGTCCCTGGAGGTATGCCCCATCTGCAAGCATGTGCTGGAAGTCGGCCGCAGCAACCCACATGCACTGTTCATAGCAACCGAAGTCGTTGAGGTCCTCTGTTTCAGGGGCTTTGAGAGAGGGGTTTTCGACTCATAGGCAAAGCAGGCCCTCCTGCGCCTCGGTTTAAAGATAGGGAGGAGGGCTGTTGCTTACCAGCTCCTCGGGGAGTTTGTCTGAGGTCCATGGAATCAACAATTTCGGGTCTGAAGACGAGCTGAATTTTCTTTCCATGGTGGTCACCTCATCGTCCTTCGACCGTGTGTATTCGCCGAGCCCTGACGTACGGGTGGTGGAAGCTGGCGCTGACAGTCATCAACCTGTCGGCTCGATTCGGTTCAAGCGGTACGATTGGAACAAGTGCTACCAGGATGCAAGGCGTAATGTCGCCACTCAAGCAAGCCTTGGTGTACCCGGATGCCTTCCATATCGAGTGGATGTTCTCCAGACAGCGGATCCGAGGAAACCCGCAGGCGGCTGCCGCCCGCTATCTCCATTGGGCTGTGACGCTGCATTGGGCTGACGATTATCTTGTCCGGTCCCGGCGCCCTGACGACCCGTCGTGGTCCATGAGAGAGCAGAGCATTCGCTCCCTCCTCGCTGCCGGAGCCGATCCTGCTCAGCTTGACAACAGCGGCAACACGCCACCGTTGCCCTCCTGCAGAAGCTGGTGCGGGGATCACAGTCAGCTCAAACATGTATGCCACTTATTCAAGCCTCTGAGCAGGGGCGTTGATATTAACTGCAAGAACCAGGACGGACGTTCGGTGGGTGATTACCCCGAGTCGCTCTCCGAGGTGCCCCAAGCAGCTGAGTATCTATACCTGTACTTAAGGCTGGTCAAGCTGGAGCATGGGAAATGGGACCTCACTAATGAGAGCCATTGGTCGTTTTGAAAAGGGCTATGCAGGATCTCAACGGGGAGATTAGGTCAAGAATATGTCAGATCGCTGTCTCTGGATGAGTAATACAGTACTACAACGTCTTACCCCTCAACTGCCCCCGAGGAGCTGCCGCGAATCTGGCTTGTAAGCAGCTGAGTTCCGTGCACATCCGTTCTGACCGTTCTCTCTCATCAGTAGTTCCCTAGATGAACATCCCCGCTTCGTGCCTCTATCCCACATCACAATATACGACGGCTGGGCTAACCGAACTCAAGGACCCAACAACCCCTGTGCCGCTCGTTTGCAGCACTCAGCTACGGTCGATGGAGCCCTGTTGACGAATATTCCGCGGTCATTGGCTGCCTTAAAAGTGGCCATCTGTAGACGATAGCCGAAATGCCAGGGTGGCAGACGGGGTGTCTAATTTCGCTGAAGGTGGTAATCAGCCCTGGACGGTTTGTCGATGCGTGCAACGTAGGTGGAACATTGGAAGATCTCTGCCACGGCGAACCCCGCTCAGGACGATTCAACTATCACTGACCCTACTGTGCGGTAGACATCATGAAGCCGTTAGCCTCACTTATCCGCCGGCACCTACCTATCTCGCCCATATTCAAGACCGCCGCCGAGCCAGACCCGAGTCGAGGAGGCGCAGAGGGCCGGCAGACCCAGCAGCGAGAGGCGCCATCAGGGGATTCGAAGAACCAATCCGCCAAGAGTGTTCCGACCTCTGGCTTTGAGCTCATAAATTCTTCGACGAAACTCGAGGAAGAGACGTACTCGTGGCACTCGGTCAAGTCGTTCTACCCGGCCGCCATAGGCGAAATCCTCAACAACACATACCAGGTCATCGCCAAACTGGGCTACGGCAGCGCTTCCACAACATGGCTTTGCCGCGATCTCCGGAACCATCGCTATGTCACCATCAAGATCTATGCCACGGGCGAGGCTCAGACGGCCCGCGAGGTCATTGCCCTCAAACATATAAACTGGGTGCTCGCGAACTTGCCGCCCAATAAGCACCTGGGCGCGAGGAGCATCCGCACGCTGATAGATCAGTTCGAGATCCCGCGCCCGGCGTCGTCGCGCTTAAACCTTTGCCTCATTTTCGAACCGCTCAGCATGTCCGTCGGTGATGTGAGGAAACTATTGTATGACGGCCGAATGCCCATCAACATGGTGAAATCTGTCGCCTTTTACGTGCTCCAAGCCCTTGATTTTCTCCGTCGCAAGGCCAAGCTTGTCCATGCAGGTACGCTTCATGTTCACAAACAGCGCCCGTATCTTGTGTTATATACTGACTCGCAGAACCACCAAGACATCAAAGAAGACAACATCATCTTCGCTGCCGCGCAAAACTCAGAGTGGCGCCAGTTCGAAGACGCCGAGATGGCCGAGCCCAGCCCGCGCAAAGTCTATAAGCACCACGCCATCTATTCAAGTAGGGTGTCGGGCCTCCCGACACCATCGATACCCGTCCTGTGCGACTTTGGCGAAGCCCGGTTTGGGAAGGAGTCATACGGCGAACACGCCATGCCAGACCTTTACCGCGCCCCTGAGATTCTTCTGCGCATTGAGTGGGCTGAGAAGATTGATATCTGGGCGCTGGGGCTCGTGGTAAGCTTCCCCGTGCCTGAAACCTAATGGGTTGCAGTCATCGACACAACTGACATGTTGCGACTCAAACGAACAGCTGTGGGCACTGACCGAAGGGACGAATTTCTTCAACGACAACAAAGGTGGCCGCTGGAAATCGGCCCTGCCTCATATGGCCCGCATGGTCAGTCTCCTGGGCCCGCTGCCACAAGACTTGTTGGACCTGACGCCCGTGTCAAGGGAATTCTTTGACAAGTCCGGTGAGTACCGTACCATTACCTGTAGCCCTTATGAGGAGAGTGGGGCGTCATGTCATGAAAATTCTGCCGACCATTTGGTGACTTCAGCTGACGGTCTCGACGTTGTGATAGGGCGTCTCAGAAAAGGGCATCAAGTCATCGAGACGCCACTGGAAGCCGAGGCGACGGCCTTGGAAGGGGAGGCCAAGGCCAGCTTTCTGCGGTTTCTCAGACGAATACTTCAATGGGACGCCGACAAGCGGCCCTCTGCACAAGAGCTGCTCAAGGATCCGTGGCTGGTTATCTCGCAGGATGATTCGGAGTCGGAAGAGGGAAGGCAAGAGGACGCAAGTCAGTAAAGACTTTTCCTTCTTGGCAAGGGATTCCCGCGGCATTTGAGATCACCGCTCCCTGTCTGGCCCTCGTTAATCACAGCCTATCCAGCACGTTAGTAATCATGCGGCATATCTGAGTATGCTGCTCCTTTGCTCGGGGCCACATGAATCTACGCCCAGGTTGAAGTTAGGTAGGTACTAAACCAAAGACGGATACCTGCCGGTGATATGTACTGATGAATAAAGAGTATGTTATGTACATGAAAATCTCCTGGGCTCCGAGCCAACTCCAGATCCCCGGCCACCCCTGACTTGAGCCCACCTTCTGATTCTGTGAATCCAACCCCTGGCCCAATTCCTCAATACCCCTTTCTCAAACCGAAAAGGATCCGGCTTTACAAGCACTGCGAGTACCAGTCGTTGGAATACTTGCAAGTAGATCCCGCTTCGCACGTCTTGCACCCGGTGTACCCGTTCCCCCCGCACTGCGCATACCGCGGCGCGGTGCAACCACCGCTGCCACCGCCGGAAGTCGAGGTCGTCGTCGAGGCGGGCGGGGCCGAGCTGGTCGGGGTGCCGCCGCCGGATGACGAGCCCCAGGCGTTGAGGATGGCGTTGTAGGCCGCCTTCTTCTGCAGGTTGCGGTCCCAGATGAGCGGGTACGAGTTGGAGATCCACGTGTATTTGTCGGTGAAGCCCCAGGTGGTAATTCCTATGCATGCGGCGACCTGCTTGCAGGCCGAGACGATGGTGGCGTAGTCGGTCGCCTGCTGGTTGAAGTTGGGGTTGCTCGAGGGCGTGGCGATGTCGAGTTCGGTGAAAGCGACCTCGACGCCGAGGTTCGCGAACGCCTGCAGGTTGGACACGTACTGCGACGCCGATCCAACTTGTCCCGTCGTCAGGTGGCCCTGCAGGCCCATGCCGTGGATGGGCGCGCCGTAGGCCTTAACCATGCGGATCAGGTTCTGGGCGCCCGTGGACTTGGCGCCGGGCTTGTCGCAGTTGTAGTCGTTGTAGTACAGCTTGGCCTGGGGGTCGGCCTCGGCGGCGGCTTTAAAGGCGATGGGGATGAAGGCTGGGCCAATGGTGCGGCCCCAGACCGAGTCAGAGCTGCGGTAGGTGCCGTCCTCGTTGAGTGCCTCGTTGACCACGTCCCAGGCGTAGCATTTGCCCTTGTAGTGGCCCACCACGTTGGCGATGTGATTCTTCAAGATGCTGATGAGGGTCGCGTTGTCGAACCGGCCGTTGGTCACCCACGACGGCACTTGGCTGTGCCAGATGAGGGCGTGGCAGCGCATGATCTGGCCGTTGGCCTGCGCCTGGGCCACGATGCGGTCGGCGTTGGCGTAGCTGAAGGTGCCGCGTGACGGTTCCAGGGCGTCGAACTTCATCTCGTTCTCGGCCGTGTACTGGCCAAAGTCCTGCGAGTTCTTGGCGATGTTGTTGGCGCTGGCGTCGTTCATGACATAGCCGCTGATCTCGGTGCCGAAGTACTTCTTGCCCGCGGCCACGGCCCGGGCGTGGAGGCCATCGGCGGCGACAATGCCGGCCGAGGCCAGCGCAGCCAGGAGGATCGATTTGAGACCGGTCATGATGTGCGCTGTCGGGGTAGAGTGTACAGTGCCGCTGGAGGAGAAGCTGTCAATGTCAGCATACCAGCAACGCGGCAGCCCCTTTTAATCTAGTCTCGAGACTCTCGACCATGGCATAAACCAGCGGTCAGTGGACTGCTGATGTCGTATGTCGGTCGATGACCGGGCCGGCGGCTCCAACACGCCTGTCACCTCCGTGCCTTCTGCTTCAGGTTCGGAGGCTTGAACAGTTCCCTTTCATCTCCGAACGTGCTCGCCCCATCCCCGGCCTGTGATGTTGGGTCATCAGGGAGAGTTGTTGCTATTGGCACGCTTGGCAACGGCGTGGGCAGCGTTGTATCCACCCATTCCGGGCATCATGTCGCCTAGGCGAGGCTCAAACACCATGTCTTGTTTCGGAACGGAGCTGAGCGGAGATTGGGAGTTGAATCAAGCTAAGCTGCGAGCCCCTGGCAGGGTCGGTCCGTCTTGGTTGCTCCACTCGCCGGCAGTGGACCGCGGCAGTTGATGTGCCCAGGCAAGCCAGGGAACAAGAGGAGTGTTACTCCGTACCGAGGTAGGGGAAATACTGAACGATACCGTAGCTATACTCAAGAGTTATATGTCTGTGTAAGGACTTAATGTAAGGTAGAGAACGTCCGTGGACGCTGCCTGCATCCGATGCCCTCAGCCCTGTCCCAGCCCTGGTTGGACTAGGTTGGACTAAATTGGACTCGGCGCAGTTGGTCAAGACCTACCTTCGTACCGGGTTCTGTTTCCCAGCTAGGTTTCAGCTGGAATTAAGCTTTGGCTGCCCCATCTCCAGCTTGCGCCTCACGGCTATTGTACAGTATATAGCCTGATTCCAAAGTCGCACCAAGCGGGAAATTTTGCACGCAGCGTCGGGATCCTTGTTCAGGACTCTCGACGTCTCAGATAAATCGCTTAGTGTGCTCGTGTTCCCCCCGTCTGGTTGCCCTGCTCCGGCGAGACTGCTGGTATAAACCCCACCCTTGCGGTCTGGTACGTGTAGCTTCGGGATGGTCATTGGCCAATCCAACGACAAGTCTAAACATGAACGGGATGGTGTAGGCTCGCTCACACAGGCCTTGAAGGCACTTGTAAGAGTCGAACTCCTAAACGCTCTGGTCGAGTTTCCATGGGAGCTCTTTGCTCTTTCCAGCCCGCCCTCCCCCTTTTTTCCCCCAGGTTTTTTGGTCACACCATCTTTCCCCGCACGTCCTTGGGGCCTTCTGACAAAAAGATTGCGATGTTTGTTGTGCCAACGATCAAGGGCTCGTTGATCCAACCCCCCGCAATCACTGATAATGAGTTTCACGGTTGGTGAACGGTACAAGTCAAGTTCTCCGCCTTCGCCGCGTCCAAAGTAGCGGCCTGCATCACGCCGAGGAGTGGATCGCACAGCAACGGCCACCTTTCGACGTGGTACACCTGGGATACAAGGCTACACCGGGCTTCGTATGGCGCCAATGACGGTGCCGCAGGCCATGCAGGGCACCAACTCGGTCGTCCTGGCGCTGCTGCCGGGCCAGTTTTATGGGCCGTTTGCCGGGGCCACGGTGCATGTCGACGACGTCGCACGGGCCATGTCTCGGCGCTCAGCCCGGGCGTCTTTGGTGACCGAAGCCACCGGTACACCCTCAGTGGGGCAGCTCTGGTAGGACGATGCTATCGGCGTTCCGAAGCGCGGGTTTGAGATGCGTTTAGCAGGAGGGCTGAGACGACGGACGTTCCACTTCGAATATACGAGCTACGAAGAGCAGGCCAGAAGCTCGTCGATCAGTTTCTCGAGCTAAGGTCGAGGAACAAAGCCGACGTCCGGGGTACAAGTCAACGCTAATGTCAAGACGTATCTTGGTGCTTTACTATGAGACGCTGTCGTGCATGAAGTCTTTCAGCTGTTGTTGCCGGTAAACGGCGCATGGTAAGGCAGAAAGCGAGGTATAAAAATGGACATGATACTCAAACTGCTTAAAAACGCTATACAGCAAGATTTTTGGTTGATAGAACTCCCGCTCTAGAAGAGTACTTGTTGCGCCACATAGAGTGGTGATGAGTGTTTCTGCACTTCCGTAAGGATTACAAGAACTTGGATTCCTGGAAGCCACCGGAAACTGTTTTGTTTCTGGAATGCAGTTGTGAGACATGGCTCCCGTCTACCTCCGTAGAAGCATTTGTATCGCTAATCCTGTCCCAATGATTGCATAGAAGCACTTAACGCTCCGCTAATTTCATCACATTTGCCGACGATAAGATAAGTACGAATCCGTAATGTGCACTTGTGGAAGCTTTGAGCTTTGAGCTGTGATGCCAGTGCGCCTTCCAGGGTGCTGGTGGCAAAGAGGGAGCTTCAAGTCCTGTTTCCCCGACATCCATCTCCTCCGCCATTTGCGCACTCGAACCACATAATGGCGCGTCTCGACGAGATGCGGTTTGATCCGTCTCGCCTGAACAAGGCGAGCGCGGCAGACTACTCGTCCTCCGAGTCTGACGGCGACGAGGAAGACGAGTACCTCATGCCCTCGCGCAATCCGCACGACAGTGAATTCGCCGACTACAACCCCCGCAAACGCCGCCGGACCGGTCGAGATCCAAAGGAAAGTGCGGCGCTGGGAATATTTGGCTCTGAGAGCGAAGATGACGGCACAAGCCACAAATGGAAGCACAAGAGCCTGCGCAACAAGGGAGTCAGTTTCGTCTCTTCGGCCAAGGTTGAAGCGGACTCCGATGAAGAGGACGACGAGGATAAGGAGGACAAGGGAGCAGTTCAAGAGGAATATAAGGAATACGACGATGCCAATCCAGGCGCCGTACCGCCTGCCGCCGAGGATGACGAAGACGAAGATGAAGAGATGAGCGGCGTAGGTCTGGGCTTCAAGGGCGCGTCTGCAGCAGCAGGCCGAGGTTTGGGCTGGACACCGCCTACGCACCAATCGATGCCTTTGAAGCGAAAACAAAACGCACCACAGGCGTTCGTCAAGTCAAAGATTGACAGCGCAAATCCTCTCGGGAGCGGCTTTACGCCGACATCCGCGCGAGGGCCAACGCTTTTGGTCAAGGATGATGAACCGGCTACGCCCCGCTCCGCGATGCCGAGCGCTTTCAAGCAAACGAAGAGCGGCCAGACCAAGATCAACACAAAGTCATTCGGGGCCCGCATGATGGCCAAGATGGGCTACGTCGAGGGAAAGGGTCTCGGAAAGGAAGGCCAAGGGCGCAACGTCATTATCGAGGCAAACCTACGCCCGCAGAAGGTGGGACTGGGTGCTGTCAAGGAGAAAACCGAGCAGGAGAGGCTGGAGGAGAAGCGGCAAGCCCGCCTTCGTGGAGAGGAAGTCATTGACTCGGAAGAGGAGGAGAGGAAAAAGAAGGCAGCGCGCAGGAAGAAGGCTCTCCCTGGCGGTATCGGCAGCGGGACCGGCAGCGGCGGCAGCACGCCGCGACGCCAGAAGCCAAAGTACCTCACCATGGACGAAATCAAGAAGGCTGCCCCTGGTCTCAACATCCCCGATGCCTTCATGCCCATCCTCGACATGACCGGCCCCGGGAAGAAGCTGCTCACCTCATCGTCTGGCTTGATGACCCCGACCGGAGGTGTCGCTCCTTCCGAGTCTGCAGAAGCTGCCGAAACTCGAAAGCTCGTCAAGCGTGCGCAGAACGACTTCATGGCGATTCTGGAGGAGTGGCAGAGTCTCCAGGAGCGCAAAGCGTACCTGGACCTGCAGCTCAAGCAAGAACAGCAGGAGCTGGAGGAGCTCTCGGTGAGCCTGCAGGGAAACAGATCCGTCACGGCGGCATGTGAAGCAGCGTTCAAACCGACCGAGAGCGGTAAGGCGGACAGGAAAGCAGACTTGAGTTACAGGCTAGGCCGGACCATCTCTGGCCTCGAAGATGCCAGCAGCTCCCTGTCGGACTCCATGCTCCCCCAAATCAAGGAGGAGCTCACTTCTTTGGCCGTTGCCGCGATCCACCCCCTATTCAACCAATACCGTCAGCTTTGGGAACCCCTGGAAGAACCCCAGCCGGCGTTTGTCGACGGACTCAACTCCATCCGAAACCTGTTGGGCCTCGACCACCAAACCAAAAGGACGTACCGCAAACCAACCGCTACCCCGTACGAAACAATGATGTACGAACAATGGCTACGAACTGTCACGGCCGCCGTCCGCGAATGGAACGTCCGCGACCCAGACCAACTCATCGCCGTGCTCGATGCCTGGGATCCCCTCCTCCCGACCTTTGTCCGCACCCAGCTCCTCAACGACATCATCCGCAAGCTTGAAGAAGCGCTCCAGAAATGGCAGCCCAAAAAGCACACCCACAACCTACCGCACCGCTGGATCTTCCCCTGGCTGCCCCACCTCCCCGCAGCCCATCTCGACCCCCGCAGCTCCACCGGCCTCGTTGCCGACGTCCGCCGCAAGTTTCGCCAGCTGATCGACGCCTGGGATTTCAAGCGCGGCGTCATCCCGGGCCTGAAACCGTGGAAAGACGTCCTCCGCCCGGCGGCCACCGCCACCCACGCGGCCCGCGACATGTGGTCGCCCCTGGTCATGAACCACGTCCTCCCCGGCATGGCGCGCTTCCTACGCGCTCACTTCCGCGTCGATCCTCAGGACCAGGAGCCGTACCTGGGCGTGCTCGACAAGACGTTTGAGTGGCTCGATGTGGTTCGCCCGAGCATGCTCGGCGAGGTCATCGTAGCGGAGGTGTTTCCCCTGTGGCACGAAAGGTTGTACCAGTGGCTGATAATGGAGGAGGCGGACTACGAGGAGATCGGGCAGTGGTTTCAGTGGTGGGAGGCTGAGGTGTTCCCCGAGGTGATCAGGGAGTTGCCGTCTGTCGCGGCCGAGTTTGAGAAGGGCACGGCCATGATTGAGAGGGCGTTGGATCTGGGTGATCGGGTCAGGTGTGAGTTGGAGCCGCCTGAGAAGGGACCGGCGTTGAAGACGGCCACGAGGGAGGAGAGGAAGACGAAGAAGAGGGAGGAGGCGCCCGTGCCGGTGGTGCAGGAGCAGAAAATGCCCGAGGAGGTCTCGTTCAGGCAGGTCGTTGAGGAGTTGTGTCAGCAGCATGATCTGCAGTTCATGCCGGAGAGGAACAAGGTGCATGCGGAGGGTCCGTTGTATAGGATCTCGGGGCTGGGTTCCAAGAAGGGCGTTCTAGTCTACTTCAAGGGCAACAGTTTGTTTGCTCAGGTGAAGGGTCGAGACCCGGTTGAGATCAAGAGGGACGATGAGGATGTATTGGGAACGTTGATAGAGTTGGTACTTTCCTAGTTGGGCTTGGTTGGGGCCCTGGGGAACGTACTGAGTCCTCAATGAGAACGATCGACGCAGAGGTTATGATACACTTCTGCCGCAGCAGTGTGCACTTCAGCATCGACATGTCGGCAAACACAAAAGTATGGGAACGAACATCGCCGCTGAGGCCCCAAGTAATGAGTACAATCCAGCGTGTTGCGCTATCCTCCGGCTACACGTGTATAGGTACCTTACGCTTCTCATAAGAACCAACTCAATCAAACTAACCTGCAGGTGGAATTGAGAACGCGGACATTGCGCTGGCGCCTGGGCGGATATTTCTGGCCTCCCCACGGGAGCGGTTGGATCTCAGTAAGGCTGAGCATGTCAGCTTGAAACGCTGGGCGTGCGCCACCAACTCTGGAAAGCTTCGCGCAATTGGTCTGCACACTGCGCTAAGCGCTGAAGCCCTAGGCCCGGGCAGGTCAAATTCAGGGGCACCTGAGATTCAGCACCCCTGAGTGATCAAAAAGTTAAGTGCAAAATCCGCAAGGGAGCGTGGCCGATTGCCATTTAGTAACTTTCGGAGGGTTGACAAGCAGCTAGAAATTGACCTCAAACTCAACAATACCTCTCCTTTCCCTTGCATTCCCAAGTTCCAAATCCCAGACAAAGTCAAACTGCGAGACGGTTACCTTCGCCGCGTCTACAAAGTACGAGATCGGAATGGGAGTGTTTCACCGTATCTATGCGGCTCTCCACGCTGCACCCCTAGCCCTAGGCAGCGCCGATGCCGCAGTCCAGGGCGTCTTCGCCCACTACATGGCAGGTTGTGCCCCGTTGGCCGCGCGGACGCTATTAACTGTCCTAGGTTGGAGGCATGTCCTCCATTTCGCAAGCCCTCACCGATGTCTCGCAAGCCCAGTGTCTCGGCATCGACGCCTTCGCTCTCAACGTCCAGCACCCGGACGCCGAGTGGACTCGGGCCTCGCTAGCCCTCCTCTTCGATGCGGCGGCCCAGATAGGGTTCAAGCTCTTCTTCTCCATGGACATGGGCGTGATTCCGTCTCCCATGGCCTGCCTCCCCCTCCTGAAAGCCTATGCCTCCCACCCGGCATACTACCACTACCACAACCGCCCCTTTCTCAGCACCTTCCGCGGCGGGCGCCACCGGGGCTGGCAAGCCGCCCTGCAGGCCCTCATACCACCGCCCTACTTCATCCCCAACTTCGAAGACCACCCCACCGTCCAGGTCGCCGGCGGCGCCTACCCGCCCTCCATCTTCACCACCCACCCATACCTCGACGGCCTGATGGCGTGGGAAACAGCCTGGCCCTTTGCGGGTTCCTCCAACCTCTCCTCCGCGCTCTCCACCTCCCTGCACATCGACCCCTCCACAATCTCAGCGGACGCGACCAATTTGCGCGTATGCCGCGCCCACAAGAGGAGCTACATGCTCCCCGTGTCCTCGCACCAATCCAAACACTGCGCCGCGCACGGCAACTGGCTCCGTCCGGGCGGCCTCACCCTGCCGCGGCACATGCTCCTCGCGCTGCGGCTGCGGCCCGATTTTGTGCAGCTGCTGACGTGGAACGATGCCGGGGAGGGGCATTACTTTGGGAATGTGTGGCCTGAGTCACTGCCGGATGCCGACATGCGGGCGGTCGTGGATGGGTGGGATCATAGGGGGTGGCAGATTTTGATAGGGCCGTTTGTTGACGCGCTGAAGAGGGGGACGAACGAGGGGGAAGGGGGTGGTGGTGCTGAGAGGGTGTATCCTCTTGATGGGAAGGAGTTTGCGGGGGTGTTTTGGTATAGGCCGCTTTTGAAGGCGACAAAGGGGGGAGTTGATCGGTTGGGGCTTGGGAAGCCTAAAGGGTGGGAGGATGTGGAGGATAAGGTGAATGTGGTTGTGCTGCTGGGGAGGGAAAGTCGGGGGTGGAGAGTTAGAGTTTGGAGTTCTGGGAGGGTGGTGGGGGAGTTTGAGGGGCAGCCGGGGATGAATATGTATCAGGCCGAGGCGGGGAAAGGGGAACAGATGGTTCAGGTTGTGGCGGACGATGGGAGGGTGGTTGGGGAGGGCAAGGGCGCGGTTGGTGTGACTGACCGGATTGAGCAGTTGGGCGGTATTTGCAACTTCAACTACCAGGTAGTGGAGATCGCCTGAATCGGCTTAAAGGAACGCTAGAACTGGGGGATCCAAATCCCGGAACCTAGGGTATTCTCGCTTTCTGACGCTTGTAAAACCCAATATTTCCACAATATGAGAGCAAGCACCACGTCATTTCATGATGTTGGCGAACTCGTGGTCTATCAACAGTCAGCGACCGACATTCATGGTACATACTCTGATCCTCACAGTCAATGGTGCCGTCGCCATTGCGGTCGGCCAGCTTGATCATTTCGTCGAGCTCGGCATCGGTCAGGTTCTCGCCCAGGGACTTTAGCACGTTACGCAGCTCGTCGCTGGAGATGGTGCCACTTCCGTCCTTGTCAAAGACTTTGAATGCGTTGAGAAGTTCCTGCTCCGTATCCAGCTCTTTGACCGTTTGAGACATGAGGGCAAGGAATTCTGGGTAGATGTGTCAGCAGTCGGCAAGCGGTACCATAAGCGATATGTTGGGAGGACTGGGCTTGACTACCATCAAAAGAGATGACACCGTCGTTGTTGAGGTCGGCTTCGTTGACAAGATCACGCAGCTCTGCTTCGCTGGGGTTCAGGCCGAGCTCACGCATGACCTGGCCGAGTTCGGCAGCCGTGATATCGCCTGGGAAATCGAACAACAGTCAGCAGCCATCGCGGGGCTGGAGCCAGGGCGGGCGTTGACTCACCAGTTCCATCCTTGTCCTAAACCGATGCACAACCACAGATACGTCGGTTAGTCGCTGTCATAATGCGGCACGCACACTTCATGGAGGTCGTGTGACGCCTGAAAATTGAGCTTGAACAGAGAGGCTAACGCACAAAAATCTCGAAAACCTCCTTGTATTGCGCGACTTGATCCGCTGGCAGCTTGTGCGGTGGTTTGAAGTCCTTGGGTGCCTGGAGCCCAGAGCTCAGTCAACCGTGGGTTTGTCGCGAGAAATCGTAGAGGTGAAGTTGACACTCACCATGGTTGTTCTTAAGTGGTCCGGTTGTGTCGAGCAGTCCGTGGAGTGAACCTCAGGTCAATTGTCGTTCAATGGCGTGTGTATAGATTCTGCAAAAAACAAATATGCAAACAGTAAGACACTGGAGTTCGCCGCTCTGAAGATGAAATCGCGAGCCTGATGAGGGTGAGGGGTTCTTGAACAGGCCGATCGTGAAACACGTGCCATACACGCGACCGTCTTGTGCAGCCAGCGCCCTGATTCGTTGGCAAACGAGAATGACGAAGGGACGCAGCACTTAGCATTCCCTAACCCTATTCCGACTTACATCCACCTGTCCACACAACTCGGCGTGGATCTTCAACAGAATATGTTATTACTCGGAGAGGACCCTTCTTGTACATACTGGCCGAATTGGTAACTTGCAAGTTATTCCACTCAGGATTTCTTTGTTTGAACCCAGGGAAACAGGCAGGCATCAGCCAGCCCAAAGTCTGGTGCCGACGCCGCTTGGAACTTTAGGCCAGCGTTCAACGTTCAGGGACTGCCAACACAACCCTCAGGCTCTGTAACACTGTACAACTCAAAACAAATCAATGGGATAAAACTGAAACACAATTTTCTCTACGTTTAACATCATATTGTCGATGTGCCTTTGTCGTCAGACCCATGGGGCAAGCTGTAGGCCAAGTATATAGCACCATCACCCCGCCTTCATGCCCACATATGGTCCGAGTCAATGTCCGCCAGACAACTTTTTGATATCATCAAACGTACCATAATTCCCAGTAATGAGTATGCAGTTATTTTCTGGTAATCGGCAGCCTCGTAAGTCTCCCTTCAGTTCCCTGACTGATTTAGTCCTGTACTAATGCAATTCTAGTGCCCTCAGAGCCGACCAAAGAACCCGAAATTATCACCTGGCCGGTTCAAAGTCAGTCTTGATACCCTGCTGAGATGCTATTTGTGTCTTTTAACAATTAACCCCGGTAGGACGCAAGATGCGGCATAAGACGGGCCACCGCCCTACCTGGATAGAAATCCGCAACGTTGCCAGTCGGGCGGTCGATGATGCACTGAGAACGCACACTGTCGAGAAAATTATCGACATTGTAAGAAAGCCTGCCAGAAGTGCTGGCCTCAAGGCCAGCAGGAACAAAGGTGACAAGGACGCCCAACTTAAGCGCGAGTACCATAACATGGTTCTGGACCTTCTGGAAGGTATGTCATAATACATCACGGATCGACGTTGTACACACATTAAGCTAACGATATCTCTAAAGAAGTCTTGAAGAAACAAGCTGGCCAAGCGCAGGCCAGTGGAAAGACGCCAAGCGAGGTGCCGAAGTCCAAGATGAAGCATCGACAGCAAGCAGATTCGAAAGGCTTTTCCCGCCTGTACTTGAACCAAGCTCCTGTTTTTGACGCAGGGCCGGACCCATCCAAGTCAAGCAATCATGCTGCCGGAGAAGGAGAGAGAACGGAGGATCAAAGAGAACTTAGTTTCGGCCGAGTAAAACAGAGCAGCGATGACAGTATTAGTATGGAATGGGTGATTGTGGAGGAAGAACTGTACTCGGGGTGGGTGTCCGTCAACGCCAACGGCTGTTGAGGTTTCTAGCCTATTAGGACGGCACCATTCTGTTGGAAAGCCAACAGCCACGAATGTGTCGCACCGTAGTAATTGGGTACCAAAAAGATGGGCAACCACTCAATTGATGATGATGTACCTGTCTGTGTTCTTCCAGAAGTTCCCTGCCTCTTCCTGATCCTGAGAATCCTGGTGCCAAGCCATTGGTCACCCCTGAACTGCCCTCTCTGACCACCTGCCAAATCCAACACATTCCGCAATGCCTCCATACACTCCAAGCTAAATGCGCACTGATTTGGATGGCGAGGCATCCTAGTATAGACTGCTCATGATAGACATTACCGCCTTATCCAGTACTAACAATCTCTCGTTGGTACTTCATTACCTGCAGGGTATTTTGCATGTGGTGGGCGCGTTCTCCCCCATGGTCCATATCGACCCTGTTTCCCAATTCTACACATCAAAGTACTGTATATACATACCTATACACATCCTCAGAAACATGAATCATTTCCAATCAGATTTGCCATCGTATGGCTACCTCCCCCTGGGAATGCAAACTCTGTGAAATTGCAGTTATATATTATTATTCCTACACCGCTGTGCCCTTGGGCGTGCCGGACCTTCAACAACTTACTATACAGGAAAACCGCGCCCTCGTGGGCCGGGTGAAAAACCCAATATCGACAATCAAGGAAACGATCAGTGTGCGATCCTGCAAATACAAAGTGGGAAGGCCTCTTGGCCTTCGAAGGAAAGGGTATTAGACTGCGAGCTCCAGCTCCAGCCTCCTGGCCAGACCGTACATCGGCAGTTTCCCTGAGTCCATCAGCCAGTCCAGGATCCTCCCCGTTAGCCGTGCAGCTTTGGGACTGATTCCCTGTAGAACAGAATAAAAGTCCCTTCGCGTTCTGACCTCGGCTCTCTCCCATCTTCGAGTCAACGGTGGGCCAAACACCACATCACAAGGTGTTCGACAGTCTCTCGCCCCTCTCCACACTCGCATATAGGCGTCAGTACCTCTGGGACTCTCCTTTCGAATAAGAAAGCCCGAAGGCCTATGGCCCCGGTTCGAATCTGGATCAACAGTGAACTCTTCGCTCTGCTGAGGCCGTCGTGTCTCCTTAGGGTTTTGTCTTGGAACAGAGTCTCGTGCTGGTGGTCAAGGTCATCTGCGGGCCTCGTTGCTGTCCGGCCGTCTCGTTCCTTGAGCCACCTCTCTCTCCAGGCCTCCTCCATTACTCTGTCCGTGTCGGCAGTCCCTCCCGTCCAAACTGCAATTGTGTTAGCGGCTTCTTCTACCGCTGTGGGCTCCTGCGGCCCAAAGGCTCGCGGTCGGCCCCTGTTATCCGTCCTCGAGTTGAATATCTGATATATCTTGCCGCAGGCCGCATGAACAATACTCCCTGCAGTCTTCTTTCCGCCTCGGCCGTCGGCCAGAGTCGGCATTTGAAGCCGGGCCTCAAAGTCAGCCAGTCGTTTGTTGAAGTAGAGGTCCAGTGGCGGTACCCATGTCTCCGTTTCAAGGTTCCGAGTGGGTGTGGACTTGAAGGCTCCTGCCACTATCCGTAGACTCTTGTTTTGAGCTTTTCCAAGCGCCTTGGTGATCCCTCTCGTTGCTGGCTCACCCCCATTGCAGTTATATATGACAAAACGAACAGGACAACTGCTGTCACGGGATAGTCCCGTGACAGGGTTAGGGCTACGTTATGTAGGGAGATGGTCTGTGCGTAGCTCTGCCCTGCAGGGTTTTCCCGTAGCTGCGCACAGCCCACAGTTCTGGTTCCTTGCGCAACTATTGCAGTTCAACACCATACCCAAGACTGCCTATCAATCCCGTGATAACTGCATATGATAGCTATTCTGCTCAGTCAAGTCTCAGGAGAAAACATGAGTCATGGAACACCAGTTTGAACAAGCAACACACCGTATACTGCACCCAAATATCACTGGCAGTGCCATATGTAGAGTGATCAAATGATTTGGGAACAAAAAATTGTTCCCTTCCTGCTTGTGGCTATGTTGGTTCATGCTGCGATCAGCAAGTCAAGCAGCTGGGGTGACGAAACAACTGAACCAAGGGAGTACATGGAGAGTCAGAGTCCCTGACTCATTCATGGCCAAATCATCTATAAATTCACTAACACTTCGAAAGGTCTTATGGCTAAGAGTGGTATATCTAACAGACCTTAGTAGACCGTGAATCAGAATCATCTAACCTAACATTCCACTCGACCTTGAACTCAACCACCTCTTTTTAATAGTTGCCTCCCATTTGTATAACCTTTAGTGGCAGTTGACTCAACGATCTTACTGTTTATTTAAATACCTGTTATAACATTTCGTCCATGTCTTGATACCAGAAGAGCAACTCGGGAAATGCGGGAGGACAGTGGAAATGCTAAGCCTGACCGGTGATGCTGTCACCGATTCCTGCCAATGATTCTCCTCAGACTTCCATCCTAAGCTCGAAAGTTCCAAAATCATTGAAAGCAGTAACCAGCTGGCTAGCACCTGAGGCACCAGAGTTCTTTGACCGGTTACTAACTTCTCCCAGCCCACAAAATCTTCTGAGGTTTCCGTTCCTTCTTCACACACCGTGACACCGACTTCTTCTCTGTCAAGTCATCACCATTGAGCTGCCAAGATCAATGTTTGATGACAGCATCATCGTTTATGTCAACCTTTGACTTTTTGTTCAACCTAAGAAATAACGTCAAGTTAACGTTATCCGCTTTGCAATTTACAGAATGGGCAAGTCGATCGAGTCAAAAGAACCCAGCACGCATCCGCTTCTCTTCAGTCTGGTTCCAGCCATGCATCTTCACGACCTCGCCGACAAATCGCACACTCAGTGGGGACGAGGGCTGACATCGAGACTACAGCTGCCATCCAGATGTTTGATTGGGAAACCATCGTTAGTTCCAGTCATGCCCTTATTAAACGCCACCATTTTGTCATTTGCGGACAAGGCTATCGCGGCCTCGAGTCGCTCGTTCAGTCTGTGTTATGATGCTGACCCAGCCGCACTTCCCAGCTCCCCTCGTCGTTGTACCCATAATGCAGTTGTTCGGCTGCACGACGACTACCGCGAAATTCTGCAAGACATCGATGTTGAAGCCGCTGTCAACTATTCCGAGTAGACAATGCTCCACGAGGCACATGCCGCTCTCGAGGGCGCGCGCTTGCCTCGCGGCTGAACCCGTCGTCACCGCCTTCATGGCCACGCATCTGGACGACAGAGCTCCCTCCCAACCGGCGAATTTGGAGCGGGTGGTCGCCGCGGCCGTGGCCGCAATGCTCAAAGGCCAAATAAAAGGTCACTACGATCCGAACGATTACTCCTTGGAATGGCAGATAATATGCCGCCTCTTGGTCTCTGGAGTGAAGGGTTAGTGGAAAGAAAATGTGTGTTGACTTTGGTGTTTTATTGCTCCGACGTTTCACGCTGACTCCCCTTTATCAGACGAGTTTGCGGAGCGCGTCGAGAGCGACGACAACCCAATCCGAGGCATTCAAGGAATTTGTGTCAGACACCGATTCCACGTCTGAAGCTTTCACTGAAATCGGGTCAGATGCTGTGTCTGAGGAATTCATCAACGTCGAATTCGACGACGAGTCCGAGAGTGGACGGTGGTCTCAACCGCTGCCACGAAATGAGATGCTTCCAATTTGGGCAGCTTGGCTGAGACCATAAATAGGTTTCCCGAGAATGATGGGAAGACCCCAGTCTTCTCATTCATATTCCTCTTTGCGCCTGTCTTACCCTGCTTTTTGTCTTTGTTCTTGTGAGGCGGCTAAGACCGCTTGCGGCGCGGACGCACCTGCTGAGGGACGCAATATTAGCGCGTGATTTTCCATCCATCTTTGCTTCAATATTTGCTAGTTGTCCTCTATTAGGAAAGCTCACTGTGGCCGTGAATAATGTCGATTTCAACTCCGAGTCCAAAGCCTTTACGGAGGTCGAATCGGATGCGGACTACGACCACTGGTCAGTGGTGTCCGTGACCTCGAAGTGAGGTACCTGGTCAGGACCACGGATGCCGGAACTTCCCAAGAACAAATGGAAGACCATAGCATCTTTTGCAGTCACATCCACTTTGCGCCCGCTTGCCCTTCTTACCTACCTTACTATCTCTGATCTGGTCGCATCACTTCGTCTCACCTTAGCTTTCTTCCTTACCTCGAAGCTATGTATTATTGTACTACAAATCTAAAGCGTTCATGGGGATCTCATCGGATGCTTGATTGGACGAATTCACTGGAGTTTGAGCCGATTAAGACGATGACGAGAAGTAGTCGATGGGCCTTCCGAAAACCATGTAAAGACCCCGAATTTCTCGTCCATATTGCCCCCTACGCCTGTTATACCTTTGCTTCTATCTTCATGCTTGATGCACGTTTTTTGTCACTCTTACCGTTCTTGCATGCCGTAGTGAGACACGGTACTACCTCTTGGGGCGGAGCCTTAGCAACACATTGAGTCCTTACATGGTTCTTCTTCTACTGGATTATACAGCCCAGCTTCTCGCATCGTTCTCCAAGCTTAAGGTATCAAATTCATCCGCCTGCATGACAATTTTTAACGACACAGCCCAGAATACCGTCGACGATGCCTCGACTAACCTTGAAGTGTATGTACAGCATGAGATGATGGTCTCAACACAGGCCGCCGCAAAAGAGGCTCGCGCCGCCAACTATCAGAAGTCTCTGATCAGTCTGGAGAAACTGTGTATACCACCTAGTAATGTTCTTACAGCCACTAGTACTGGCGATGTCAGTGACGCAGCCTGGTTGATGGTCGACAATAGTGCCGTTGGCCTGGGTGATTTCACTGTCGGGAGGCTTCTCGTACACACCCTGTTCGTCGACGCTGTTGAGAGTGAGTACCTTAGGCATCCCAAGAGACCTCTGAAGTACCTAATTCACGTTTGCTTTGACACCTTATGCCAACACATGAAGCAGAGAGGATTCAGGCCGAGAAGGACGAGGTCGCGGTAACGACTGCTTCGGGCACCCTCGAACATGGAGGTTGGTGATGTTCCCTCGACTTTAGTTTGTCTGCTAGCTGATACCTCTTCAATCTTTAAAGCAATTCCACTGAAGCCGGCAACTCGAACCGGGCCAACCATCCCGTCTAATAATCTTCCACCCAGTGCAGGGGAATCTTGAGGCCACTAAGCAGGCAACGGAGCCCAAGATTTCAGCAGACTTTGCCGCGCTGATGAACGGCGACACCCTTCGCTTCACTCCATGGGATTACATTTTTGGAGCGGATGCCCGTTATCCATTTTCTGCCTGGAATGATCAAGGGTGCGTGGGCAGGGAACTGTGTTCACTTTCATGATGCGTTGCGCTGACAAGGAGAAATTCATTAGAGATGATCGGGCTCGAAGCGATACTGTTTGGCAGTCCGACATCGACAAGTTGGTGGGTGCGGTCGACGAAACCAAGGACTTCGATACCGATGGTTCAGGCGATTTAATGTAAACCAGTTCGGACGACGCCGCCTTTAGGACTCAGGCTTTCGAATCCAATGTGGGACCCGAGTTTGAGGGCCATACCAAGGTCTCATCCGCTACCGAGGCTTTCACGGAAGTCGGGATCAGATGAGGAGGCCCGCAAGGAGAGCTCACTGGCGTCGACCCGAGTAGAAGACGCCCTCGATTGTGTGGCGTACATGGAAGGCTACTTCCATTAAGCAAACTCAACACTAACAATGGATCCCGATGTGGAAACCAGCCTCGACGCAGAAACCATCAAGAACGGATATATACATTTTGTGCGCAAGATTACCGACCTGCAAAATCGGGCCTCAGTCGAAGATGTTTGGGCATACGGGTGGCTTCCAGGGGTACGTGGCTCAGGCGTCCCAGGACGGCAAGAAGATGGTGCTGGGCGTCCTGACCCGGGAGTTACCGCTTTCTTTCCTATCATTGACGAGACAGGACCTTCGCTCAAAACCTCGGGGAATCGACTCTCGAGGTGTTCAACACCCACGCCAATATGGGCCGGTTGGGCATCGCCATCGTGATCCGTGTCGTCGAGAGAAGAGGTGTTCAACGCCTGCAAGTTGCGCTGTTCTGTCCTTGGGATAGACATTAGTACATCAAGAACAGCTGGAGGACGTACGATTGGCGTATGAGGCCGAGAAGGGCGATATCATCAAAGCAGTGAACGCGTGAGCGGCCAAGAAGAAGATCGGCGTTCATGATGGCTACGGTGCTCCGAAGACTCCACGATGGTGAACCAAGACCGACAACACGACTCGCTGGGGGCTTCCTACCACAACTCAGGAAAGCGAACGCATGGCCACCCAGCCCACCCACATGACCGAATTGCAGGGCGACATCTTCACGAAGCTGAAAGCGGCTGATGACAGCGCCGGCGTCATCACGGCACGCACTTTCTTCGACCTCTCTCGCCACCCCGTGCCGAATCAAGTGCTGATCTCGACGCTCATCGCCGACGAAGCAAGAATGTCGAAGGGCAACTCCGGCAACTAGGCCCTTCGAGCACTGAAGTATGAATCCATCACCCTTATTCCCGGCACCCCTATATACAACTGATCCCCACCGTTGACTCGAAGATGGGAGAGAGCCGAGATCAGAATGCGAAGGGACTTTTATTCTGTCCTACAGGGAATCAGTCCCAAAGCTGCACGGCTAACGGGGAGGATCCTGGACTGGCTGATGGACTCGGGGAAACTGCCGATGTACGGTCTGGCCAGGAGGCTGGAGCTGGAGCTCGCAGTCTTATACCCTTTCCTTCGAAGGCCAAGAGGCCTTCCCACTTTGTATTTGCAGGATCGCACACTGATCGTTTTCTTGATTGTCGATATTGGGTTTTTCACCCGGCCCACGAGGGCGCGGTTTTCCTGTATAGTAAGTTGTTGAAGGTCCGGCAAGCCCAAGCGCACAGCGGTGTAGGAATAATAATATATACAACTGATAGTAGGACATTTACAGTCCAGTGAGCCTTTTAACGGGTTGCCCATTCTCAACATGGATCTTTTCCGTGCGATGTTTATTCCGCCCCAATTCAATCGTCCTTCAGCTCCTGCTCCTACCTAGCTCGGCCGGTAGGACACCTACACAGGCTCCTCTTTACTGCAACCGTTGCTTGTTTTTGTTGTCGCTAGGCCTAAGTTCTTGAAGTTACCCTTTTTGTCCATCAAGGGGGTGGATGTCGTTATATCTGATACGCTATATACCTGTATGGCTATTCACAATGTAGTCTTGGGAGATGGATGCTGGACAGCATGAAGCAGGCGAGGAACAGCCAGGAGCGTCTCTACTACCAGCGTCTTGACGTTTGCGAGAAGCTCTTTTGATGGGCAGTTCCGTCCGCGTATAATTAGTGCCGGGAAGCTGGGTTAGAGCCTGTCAGTCCAGTAATGAGAGCAGCACCGTGGACACCGAGGCCAAGGACGTCGAGACTAAGGATATCGAGATTGAGGATGTTGAGACTGAGAACGAAGACTGAGGATGTTGAGACCAAGGACGTCCAGATGTCGAGAATGTTGGCCGGGATTATGTTCACCATGACGATGAGTGGTTGACCATCTCGCGTATTGACTATGACTAGGAGTGATCTTTCATCTCGGGCGCCTCGGTTTGAGCTGAACAGCTAAGGTACAGGTACTTGTAGGATACAAAATATGGAGGAGTAGCCGTATCAACCACTGCATTACGTAACGTTGCATTAAGCCCGAGTAATTAATCGAGGGATCTCATGAAGCAGCTGAATTATCAGACCACACTGCAGTGCGATTCGGTATCCCGTTCATCCAGCACCAAGCCCTCACGCAGGTTCCCAATTCAGGCGACAAACCCGTCCTTGGACTGAATCTTTGTGGTCTTCATAGAGACCGCCTGGCAAGATGGAACAATTTGCGATCGGGATCCAGACACTGATTAACTACAACGAGGGCGTCCATCACGATATAACACATTCTTTTCCCTGATGTTGACACATGCCACCATCGTCCTAAATGGATCACCTGAAGTAAGGTACACAACCGGCTTGCCCCACTGCATTTGGGCAAGAGGTGAGTCTCGTAAAGTCCCGTCCCTAACCAGCCGCTAGCGCTAATCTATGCTTTGAAGTGTCTACTCTATGAAAGCCAATGGAGAATGTTACAGGCCGGCCATGCCCTGGCCCAAACCGCTAAGCAATGTCCAAGCTTGACTCCCAATTCCATGTTGCTTTATCTCCAAAGTCCCTTCTCTCCTCCAAACCTCATGAGGCGGTCGTGCAGCTCACCCCGACGCAGCGCCTCATAGATCTCCCCGGCCATGGTCCCCAGAATCCTGCTTCGCCCCGCAAGCTCCTGGTCCATCTCGGCACGACTGCCGTGTTCTCCACCGGTGTCAGTACCTCGCCCCTTGCGCCCCCTACCCGCCGTGCCATTATCTTTGGGGCCCTTGAGCTCCTGGAGCAGCAGAGTAGGATGGTCTTCGACGCCCCGATTCAAAGGGATATTCAACTCCTTCCGCACAAAATCGTACACAACCCTCGACGCCGGGCTTATGTGGTCGGTTGTCGTCTGGTGACGGAGGAACTCGGTGCGAACATCAGCGTAGCACTTCTCCATCGCGGCAGCCATTCGAGTCTGGTACTCCCTCACCCCCTTCAGCGAAGCGCCGCTCTCCCCCAGACACTCGACCACCGTTCCGAGCGACTGGTTCACAGCCGTCTTGCACCGGTCCGCCAGATCCAAATTCGACAGCTGATCCCAGCGTTCCATAACCGCGTCCTTCACCCCCTCCACAAGCCCATCCTGTTGATCCTTCACCGCAGCTTGGAAACACTCCTCCAGAACACCCTTCACCACATCCCCAATTCTGTTCCCAAACTCGACTCGCAGACACCGCAAATCCAACGCCTGGCACAGCACATACAGATGCGTCGCCGCCATGAGCCCGACAACCTCGACCGCCTCCAGGGCATACCGCGCCGCGACCAGTGCCATGCTGTTTACGCTTTGGTTGGCCATCTCGGCAATCTGTACGTGTGCGCTGACCGGCTTAGCCAGGTATCCCAGCTCCGCGGCGTACGCGGCCATGTTGACATCGAAGCCTTTGCACGTGAAGCTCTGCGAGGGGTCGTCAAACGACAGGTTGGGAGGCAGACCCTTGTTCATGGTGTGGTTGATGAGCTCTGAAGACTGGGCGAAGAGCAGACGGCCCAGGTTTTGCAGCGCCAAGAGAGTTTTCTCCATCGCCGAGGTGAGCGCGTGGGCTTGGAAGTTGCCGCCGTGGTGGATACGGTTGGGGCCTCGGGGGGACAGGTCGAGAAGAGGGTTGTCGGTTGTCGAGTTGAGTTCGATGGTGACTTGGCGCGTGGCGAGTACCAGGTCCTCGAGCTGCGGGCCGAGCCATTGGGGGGAGGTGCGCAGGGCGTAGCGGTCTTGGGCGAGACCCTTGTTCTTCAGATTGGTCGGCTCGCTGGACGGGGGGCAGAGCTTGGAGCCCGAGAGAAAGTGCAAGATGTTGGTTGCGACTTCGGCTTGGCCCTCGTGCGGGCGGACGGCGGAGATGAAGGGGTGGTAGTTGTTGGCGGTGCCGCTGAGGGCTTCGGTGCACATTGCCGTAAGGACTTGAGTGAGCAGGGCTAGCTGGTTTGCTTGGTGGATAGCTAGGCAGGCTGCTGCACAGCTGGGGGAGGTGCCGTTGGTGATGCCGAGACCTTCCTTTGCTTGGAGACGGATTGGCTCCAGACCAGCGGTTTTGAGGGCTTCGTTTGCGGGAAGGACCTTGGTGTTGCCATCTTTTCCGGCGACCCTGATGAACACGTCAGGGTTTCCTTCGATAGCCCCGGCGATGTAAGATAGAGTTGATAAATCCCCCGACGCCGAGACGCTTCCTCGCAGCGGCGTGACTGGGGTCATGTCGAGGGACAGCAGCCTCATGATGGACTCTATGACGCCAATGCGCACACCAGAGTGGCCCCGCATCAGCGAGTTGCATCGGATCAGCATGGCCGCCTTGACAATCGGGGCCGGAAGCGCATGGCTTCGCAGCAGTCCGTTCCCGGGGGCCTGGGCCAAACCTGGACCCGACTTGTCGGCCTGCAGCAGTATGCCGACATTCAAATGCTGGACGAGGCCGCTCTGGAGGCGCTCGAAATCCTTTGTCCGCGTATCGGCGCTGCCACCGAAGCCTGTGTTGACGCCATAGATGATGCGGCCAGCCTGGATTTCGCTCTCGAGAAATGCAACACTGTCGCTGACCAGTCTAAGATCTTCAGGGTCTTGTGTGAGTCGTGCCCGGATTTGGTATCTGTGGTACTAACGTCAGCAACTATAAATGACCCCAAGATCTCCTCAGAGAGAAATAGTGCTCGGCTCACAATGAGACAGCGACGACATCAGCGAGGGTCAACTCGCGGCCATTCAGTAACACGTCGAGCCGATCTTGCAACGCAACCCACTCTGCATACGTTGCAGACGCATGAGGCGTTGACATTATCGGCTGCGAGCGTTCCTGTTGGCGGCCATTGCTCCAGCTTTCCATGGATTGAATGTTGTAGGAAAATTTGGATGAGTGAAGTTGCGGCGGAAGAATCGCTCAAGATATTGCAAGAATCATCGGTTCTTGGGCGAATGTTTGCTCAAGGCTTAACGCTAAGCGTTCTGGGCGTTTTTTTTTTTTTTTTCCTTTTCTGTTTTTGGGCGTTGCGTTGCCCGGTTTGAGCCCGCCGCCCAGCTTCGGAACCCCCCGCACCGCGAACCAAGTAAATAGACTTCCGTTTTACAGTAGGGATCGCACCTGTTTCCGACTGGCTCGGCCCCTTCCGTTCTTTTCCGCCTTTCCCACCGCGCCTTCCCAAGATACCGAAGACCGAGTTGCGCAAAACTCCACAAGTGGCTGGTCAGTGACTCGGTAGCATCCGATCCTCGATTGAGACTTCTTCCTTATTCATGATGATCAAGTTGATTGGGTTTTCTTCATTGTTGTCACCGGATTCTGAGTCGCGCCGAGCAACCAGGTTACGTACGGTACCTTGCCGATTCAATCTGCACTGCGTCTCAACTTGTCGCGAGTGCTGATCATGCGGAGAAAACCGTCGTACATGGTACCTTCCGAGTTTCCCATACAAAAGTCACTTCCATCCTGGATCGTACTGTCAGTTTTTGGGATGGTGCAGGCCAGGCATCCCAATTCAGATCCCGTTGACTCTTTGGGCAGCTTGCGCCGCCATCCCCACAGCCTCAACGGCGTTAGAAAAACAAAGGGTCCCGGCAGCAGGGCAAAGAGAAACACCGCACCGAGAGCCCCTTCTGTCAAAAAGATGCAAAGATTGAACGTTTTGTCGAGACACACGAGACGAAGGAGTTGAGTTGTTTGTAAAAAGGCTCAAAGCTCGCAGGCCATAGCTCGAGTAAAACGCCTCAACCATCTCGTGCGCATCGATGACTGGTGTCCGGGTAACGAAGGGATCTTTGGTGATTGACGAGAGGTGAGTCGTTGTATGGGCGTCATTGAGATGGTTGAGGTCGAGAAGTTGGAGAAAGCGATCCGTAGATGCGAGAGACGCGTTTCGCACCTCTGGCAAGAAGCCCCACACCCATCCTCTACTCGTGTCGTGAATCTTCAAGTCCCCTTCAATCATCCACATCCCTAGGCTTCAAATTGGCCCAAACCTTGTTGTACTCTTCCAGACTCATCGTCTTGAACTCGGTCGGCCTGGTGATGGGCACGAAGCTCTCCTTGTGCTCTTCAAACTCGGCCAACCTCTTTCTCGTTGCCTCGCGGCTAACATTGGCACTGTAGACCTGATTCGGTGGCAGCTGCTCGTCACATGGAGGCCCCAGTTCCAGCTGTGGCGGACTTCCATCTGTTGAATGTTTAGACTGTTATCCCAACAGCGGACAACAAGTTCTGTCCAGCCCTCCTGGTCGCAAGGAACTGAAATTGACCACGTCCTCCAGGTCCATTTGTGTTTGGCCGACAAGTTCTCGGGAGGCACCTGATACCAAGCCCAGCCACCGTCTGAGGAGACCTTGACTCGCTCCGGCCAGCGACCGCCACCGGAATAAGCCCAACCTTGTTGGGTGTCAACGATCAACCGGATCTGTGGAGAGTTAAGATTTCTCTGTTCCTTACCTGCCACTTCTATATGGAGTTTGTGTACTACAACCTCCTTGTGCCAAGGCATCATGATGGCACTGGTCACCGGCATCTCCTGGACTTGGATGCCCACTGCGTGCGATTAGCTTTGACATCACAAACGACTCGGGATTATACGTGTCCAGGACTCATCTGCTTACAGTGAGGGAGCTGGTTATGCTTGCCGTACTGCTGCTGGAAGTAGAGATACTCCCTGGACTGCACAGGCGCGCGGCTCGGCTTCTCGATGGCTTTGATGCGGTACAACCACTTGACATTCCTCGCGCCAGTTAGGCCATAATTAACAACCGCCCTCAGCGGGGCTCCATGGATCCAAGCAACGGCTTCCCGTTCATCTCCCACGCGAGGAGCACCTCGTCGCCTTCACCTTGAGCCAGGGACAGAGACGATGTAGTTCATCAGCTCACCGCCGTTGAGGTAGCTATCGGCGCCGTACAGCTCAATATGCTTGCCGCCGTCTTTGAGGCCTTCGCAGTACTTGATCACCTTTTTCAAGCTGATTCCGCTCCACAGCGCGGTGCTGATTGGCCCCTCGGCCAGGGAGCCTTGATCATCTCGTCGTCTCCGCCGGCAAACCTTGATCTGCTCGAGGCGTCTGGTGCCGCTGCACTGGATCGTGACGATCTGGAAACACGCGGAAACTTCGACTCGTCCTGCAGGTCGGCCAAGGTGAGTTTCTGCGGGTAATTCACGAGTTCGTCGAGGCAGAGATCGAATGCCCCGGGGCCGAGGGTCGGGATGCCGCCGTAATTGCGGACGAAGTGGAGCTCGTTAGGCGTGACAGAGTCCTTATTGAGAAGATGCTTGGGTGCCTCGCCGTTGTAGGAAACTGGAGCAAATGAAGCATGCCTGGATGTTTCTCCTGATTGCAGTTTAGCGACTTCTTACTAATTTAAGCTGAGAATGTGCCGCATTTTCCCGTCAGGTGTCATACCTTTTGCACGATCTCCCAGCTCTCCTCTGGCACATTCTCCAGAGCTCCGCCGATGGCCTTGTGCCACAACTTTCATCTCACGCCCTCAAGCACTGGGTTCGTCGGCGGGAGAGGGCCAAGCTGCAACTCGGGCGGTGGCGGGAACTTGTAGCGTATAAACCGCTTATGAGCCCTTGCTTTCTTCTCGGGGTTATCCTCCTACTCGACATAACCGTGCCAACTTGGCCGCTCTTCCTCGACCACAAAGGCAGGGTCATCGGGCTCGGCGTTGTCGCGGAGTTACAGTTACGATACGTTGGGGTCGGCCGTCTGAGAAGAGTCGAAGCTGATTGTGATATCGCTCTGGTTGCGAAGGGCGAGCTTGCCTGGCTCCAGGCCTTGCTCGAGCACTCATTCATCCGGTTTCTTGTGAAACCCAAGGTCAGCAGGCGAAGTCAAGCCTGCTGAGGCGTTATTCCGACCACGGCATTGTGACTACTCACCGGTTCATTCATTTTGCTTTTGTGGGCTAAGTCAGCGCTCATCGTGAATCGTATAGTCGTTTGTTGACTCAAGAAACTAATGGATCGCGGGGCGTCCGACATTCGTCAAGGGGCCCAGACAGTAGATTCAATGGAGGAGGCTCAAGAGGGGTTAAATAGGACGACAGTGAGGGCGTGTTCGCTTTACACACCACAACGTCTCGTGTAATTAAACAAATACCGGTCCGCTTTCAAGTAACATCTGGTTTCAAAGCAGGAAGTCAAGGACGCTTATTACTGAGCTCCAATGACGAAGCGACGCGCTTACTCAGGCCACTGCTCATGATAATGCAACCAACTAAGCGATGAACGAGGGCATTTCCAAGGTTGGCGATTTTGTCATGTTTTTGATGGACTGATACCGTGGACATGGAGCCCGAGTCAGTTGACAGGATCCAGGGCACTCGAAGGCCACATGAGGTAGCCAAAACTTAAGCCAATTCAATAAAGTACATGCAATGCATTGAAACCTGCTCGGAAACAGGATGGTGTCGGAACGAAGCCGCCTTAATGGCTGCATTCAACGGACCTCGGTGGTTGATTGGTGCCAGCACTGCAACCCCTCTTCCTTACCTACAGTACTTAGTCCTCTCCCATGCCCATCAACAGCATGGTCAATCAAGCACTTTACCACCTTTCAATTCAATCCACTGCTTTGACTCGGAACAGCTTCTTCCAGCGCATATCTCAGCGGTCATCGCCCTGCTGGTTCCAACAGATGGGCACTAGCTCAGGGTACCGTACATGGACGGTACGTAGGCAGCCCACTCGTTCTGGCATAATGAGTCGTGTTCAACATTTAAGGTTTAAAATCACGGACTCGGCCGTTCGGAAGGGCCAATGTGATGAGCCCTGTTGCTGCTCGCCTAGGATGTTACCAAGATATCCGTACCTAGGTAGTTAGTAACGTTAACGTTATGCATATTTGATTTGTCTGCAACCTATGCGTATTCGCTGATAATTTAGTCCGAAGAAGCCGGTTCGAAGCAAAAGTCCATTCGGACAGCTCCAGATGCGGCTTAATCAGTCAAGTCCCATCGTCTCCGAACAATCGACGATAATTAGAATCATTGCCCCCTGAGGTCTCCGACAACACTGCCGTAGTATCGAGTCTCCAGAGGCAAAGCTGCGGTGCGATGTCTAGCTCACAAGCCTTCATGCTACGGTGTGCGCAGCAATCAACAGCTGAGGCGCCGTTACCTATTAATTAGTGCGCCTCGAACTTCCAACTCTCAAAGACGTGGGAAGCATCATAGTTACTTCAACTACAGCGGTTGGCTTGGGTTCAAGAGCTTGGGAGGCATCAAACAGAAAAACTATGAGAGTCGGGAATCCTCTTCTGCTTAATGTCTGAATACCTTACGGACTCGGGTGGTAGGCGCCGTGCCAGGGTTAAAAATACCAGTAGCAAAGGCGCCGGACTTCAGGGCAACCATTGAAGGAGTCGAGTCCGGGCTGGTGTCGCCCGAGACGTTGTGCAGCTTGCTTGGAAGGAACATTTTCTCCCAGGTTGCATCGTAGGTTCAAGGCGGTAGCTGCTTCAGGCTCAACCCGCATATCTCAGCTGGCGGGAAGTTGCAGAACGGTAGGCCGGACCTGGAAATCGAAACGCAGCTGTGAGCTGGAAAGCCGCTGAAGCCTCGAGGGAAGGCGAACTGGAGGTGCCTAAGCACCTTCTACAAGAATCGTCACTGACAGGTGGAACATGGAACTATTTTCAGACAATAATCGTTGCCCGGAACCTGAAATGGATCCGAGTCGAGTCTTTGCATCAACGTTGACACGTTCTTGTGTTTCGCCAGCACCTCCGACGCCCGGCCGGGGCCTGCGCCATGTCCGAATGCCCAAGCCGGCCTTCCTCCAACGTCGTCCGGCGGCCAAGACTGCGCGTAAGGAAGGCGCCAATAAGGCCAGCGAGTCTTGCGGCTTCCATCTCTACATATAAAGGCGGAGCATGTGCCACCGACTCTTGGTCGCCTTCCCTCACTGAAAATCTTGGGACGAGATTTTTGGGTATAAGCTTTCTCTCCCTGTCCCAGCGCTGCTCTCCGAATGAAACTCACTGACATCTTTCGCCGTCTCGTGTCTCGCTTCATACCAATCCGCTCCGCGCCCCAGACCAACGAGACCAAACAATCATCTCCTCCATTGCCATCTTCTTCAGACACAACGCTTCCAAAACCCTCACCCATCGTCACGTACATGACTGCTTCAGCAAAAATGCCTGGCGTTACTGCTCCTGAAGGCTCCAGCAAGTACGACCAAATCCCGGGTCCCCTGGGAATGGCCTCGGCTTCGCTGGAGGGCAAGGTGGCTCTTGTGACCGGCGCCGGTACGTATTCCAAAGCTTCCCGCTTTATTTCATGTTTCGAAATGCACCGTAGACAGTCTCTCTTTCTGTTTGTGCGGCTGGGTGCGCCGGACGGCTCGGTACTTACCCCAACTAATGTCCGGCCCGCTGCCATGGTTTCAACGGTCCAAGCCGGGCATCAGCATATCACATTTGGTTCCGTAACATCCCATTACATTCCGTACTCTTATTGGCATCCAAAATTAGGACATAGGCGTTAACATCATGCATAGGCCGCGGCATTGGTCGGGAGATGGCCCTCGAACTCGGACGCCGCGGCGCCAAGGTGATCGTCAACTACGCCAACAGCGACGAGGCTGCCCAAGAGGTGGTCAACCAGATCAAGAAGAACGGGTCCGACGCGGCATGCATCAAGGCCAACGTGGCCAACGTGGATGAGATCGTCCGCCTGTTTGAGGAGGCCCACAGTACCTTCGGCAAGCTCGACATTGTGTGCTCCAATAGCGGCGTCGTTTCGTTCGGTCACGTCAAGGATGTCACGCCCGAGGAGTTCGATCGTGTCTTCAACATCAACACCCGTGGCCAGTTTTTTGTTGCCCGCGAGGCGTACAAGCACCTCGAGGTCGGCGGCCGCTTGATCCTCATGGGTTCCATCACGGGTCAGGCAAAGGGTGTCCCCAAGCATGCCGTCTACTCTGCGAGCAAGGGTGCCATCGAGACATTTGTGCGGTGCATGGCTATCGGTATGTAGGGCGGGCGCTACCTGTTGGGGCCCATGTGCTGACACAGCCAGATTTCGGTGACAAGAAGATCACCGTCAACGCCGTCGCTCCCGGCGGCATCAAGACCGACATGTACCACGCTGTCTGCAGGGAGTATATTCCGAACGGCGACAAGCTCGATAACGAGGGCGTCGATGAGGTATGGTTCCAGTTCTACCCTCTAATGTTTCATGCACATAATGACTCTTTTCAGTACGCTGCCGGTTGGTCGCCGCTCCACCGGGTTGGCCTTCCCATCGATATCGCGCGTGTTGTCTGCTTCCTGGCGTCCCAGGACGGCGAGTGGATCAACGGCAAAGTTATCGGCATTGACGGCGGTGCTTGTATGTAATGCGAATAGACGGCTCTCTCATCCTTAACACTCCTTCAGTCATGGCAGCGTTTATTGCAACGACAGGTTGCGTTGAATGGTAGACGGACAACAGGGTGCGGGAACTGGCATATAGTAGCGAAGACACACAGGTCACAGAAGCTGTATATCAGTTGGCGGCATTAAGGGGAGCTTTCATAGGAATCCAATACCAAGTCTTAGCAAAGCCCTGGCCAAGGGGCGCATCATGCATCATGTGTGACAGCGTATGCTGACAGTGAAAAATTTGGTGGAGGGCCCTGACCCCTTATAGGGCAATGAGACTGCATGTCCCTAATCTTGATCGGCGCAGTTCTGCTCCGTGGGGACTCTGTCTGTGATCAGTGTTCTATCTCGTACACGACAAATTAGAACATGCTATCCCCCAATACCTGATCTAGGCACCCAATTTAGTCTTTCGACTTCACAACCGCCCACGTTGGCATATCAAAATCTGGAGTTTTCACACATTACGAGTCATATTATAACTACCTATCAGCAGTACGAATGGCCGAGAGACTGCCATTACCCATCTTCATTCCCTTACATCAAGAGAAGCATTACCTTTGACGTACAGACAACCTCACTCGACTAGTCCCGTGTCAGACACCATACGGTACTTTGAACGGACCCCTTACTCCTCTCCTCTTCTTCTTGGACACGGCAGTTATCCCACCTTCCCTGCCAATACTCAATAGCTAACGTAGACGAACCCCTGGCCAACTTCAACACCCTAGCAACCGACAGCCACAGCCACCGCAGCCCCCGTACTGACTCCCATGTCAATCCTTGCTGCACCACTCGTCACAATACCCTTGGTCGCGGTGGCTGTCACAGTATCATTGCCCCTTGCCGTCGTCGTCGGGTAAGTCGCCCCGGCGCGCACACTGCTACTCGTACCGTAACCCGTGCCTTGGGTAAGAGCCGTCACGGCAGTCGACTGCGTGTGGCTGTGGCTGTGGGTGACGGGGTGGCACCACCCTTTGCCTTCGCCGGGGCAGACTACGTCGGGAGTGACGACGGGTTCGAGTAGGGTGATGGTACTGGGAAGAGGATGGTTTGTCGTTGGGGTCGGCAGGGGTGGGAACTCGACTATGGGACAGAGAGTTGTTGAGATGGTGAGCGTTTCGGTGATCACGGTTATGTGAGGGCTGGAGGTGTCTGGGGAGCAGCTGGAGGAATGGGAGGCGGGGCAGGGAATGATGGTTATGGTTGTGGTGATGTAGATCGTTGAGGCTGAGTAGCTTGCGATAGTGGAGGCATTGGTACTGGTCGAGACCGAGGTGGCTTCTGTGGGACTGGCGCTGGTGGTGGTGGTTGACGGGCTGGATATCTGAGGGGACGTTGAACTCTTTGACTCCTCGGTGGAAGTTGAGCTCTGGGCTTCCTCGGCACTGGTTGTACTGGCGACTTCAGTAGTAATGGAGGTAGAGACAGTCATGCTGGAGCTCGAGATAAAGATTTCAGAAGTTGTTGTGGTAGTCGGCTGCAGCACCTCGGGTCCCGTTGTCGGTAGTTGTCGAGGTGAGCGAGAAAGTGGTGTAACTCACACCGCCGTTGTCGGTGCAACGTAACCATTCTTGCACCATCCATCCTTGCCGTCGTCGCCAACAACACAGTGCTTATCACGGGGACGATCCCCTGTTTTGGAAGGACAGCAGGTGTAGTCCAACGCAATGCAGCCGGTTCCACACTGCTGCAAGCCCAACTCCTCGCAAGTCTCAGCGTCATAGGTATCGTCGGTGCGGCGGAGGAGCATTGGGCCCGAGATCCGACGGGCCAGGTCAATGGCGGGCAGGACGCCCAAAATATGAATTTGCGCGTCTTGAACGGGTGAGAGTAAGGGTTATGAACTAGAATAAGAATGAGCGTGGGCGTCCCGGGACAAGAATGAGTGACTTGTCTCTGGAAACGCAGGTAGTGCCCAAGGAGTAGAGAAGAGGGAGAAGGAGCATGACAGGAACAGCCTTTCCTCCAGTTAGCTTTGAATGACCGGCCATCTCGCTGCAGTAGTGTAAACTGGTGCCTGATTCTGATGCAACGCGACGCTGTGATGCAGGTGTGCGGGCGGGCATGCGGGCCTGACAGATTGACAATATTCTCAAGGGTCGAGGCTCTGTCGAAGACATGAGGCCAGTTTCAGCTTCCAACGGGACAGCCAAGGGCTGCAAGGCACACCCAACAGCAGCGCTCGAACCTCTGAATGCCACCTTGTTGGGGTGGATTTGATGTTTTTGGAAGGCCCGGGAATCATGTGAAAGTGTATCGCAGACGACCCCGAGTCAAGAAGCGGCTCAACCGGGATAGTTAGCGCCTTCGAATTCTCGATGCAGTCAACGCGTAATGAAGGTCTCATCAGTTGATACTCCATTGATTAGCATTTTTCTCTTTTTTCCTTTTTTTTTTTCGATGGGAATCTGAGTGTCGGTTGCCAAGACGGCAATGACCCACACCAGGTCCGTTCCGTGTGGAGACCCGTTCAAGCGGGGAATTCCTTCTTCCAGCCCGGCGAAGTCCGGATCAAGCACGACGCGCGAAAGCAACAGCCAACGGATGTGACATCTGAGGAAGATAATATCCGTATTGAAAAACTCTGGCAGTCATGGATCGGTTTGCGATCAGGCAAGATGTGATCAAGGTGATGGTTGTGGGCGACTCGATATCGCACGGGCGCGAGGGAGACTGGACCTGGCGATACCGCATCTGGGAGTGGTTCGAGCAGCAGGAAATATCGGTACGCTTTGTCGGCCCGTACGCTGGCACATCTCCTCCCAATAAACCCCAGCCACCGCGCCCTCCCCGGCTGATCGACCAGCCTCCCGAGCCACCACCACCGCTCCGGACCGATGGGGCCTACGCAGAAGGCGTTGCTCGGCGGTTCTTGGCCAACTCTAACCACTTTGCCGCCGGGGGACGCCAGACTCATCAGGCCAAGGACATCATTTCTGAGCAGGTTGCTGCCCATCAGCCAGACCTCTGTCTCGTCCAGCTCGGTTTTAACGATCTGGGCTGGCGTGTGAGCGGGCCCGTCGAGACGCTGGCGAGCATGAAGCATCTCGTCGATCACGCAAGGTCCGCAAAGACAGATCTGAAGTTTGCTATAGCCGACGTACCTTACCGGACGGACTTGCCGGGCCGTGGAGACCTTCCTGTCAGCACAAAGATCTACAACGACATGCTCGCCCAGTCTATCCCTTACTGGAGCACTGCAAAGTCGCCTATTGCGCTTGTCCAGTTCTGCAAGAACTACTCGTGTAAGTCGTCAGAACTCTTGGGTGGTTCTTGGCTCTGACTTCTTGCAGGTGGGGGCTCCAACTCCGAGGCTGCGTATGACGGACTGCATCCCAATGCCCTCGGCGAGTATCAGATCGCCAGAGCCTTCTCACAGACGCTAGTCTCCGACTTCAACTTCGGCCGCAGCGCGCTTGTGATTCCAGACAAGATTCCTCCTCGGCCTCTGTCCACGCCGGCCAACCTCAGAGCAGCCCCGGCGCCCAGCGGCATCATCATCACCTGGGATTCCGTCTACGGCGCCTTCGGGTATGACCTTCAGCACCGCCTTGCCGGGGAGGGCGACTGGGAATCAACCCATGTAGACTGCAACCGATACGACCAGCAGTGGCTACATAAGGGCCAGACTGTTGAGTGCCGCGTCCGCACCAGTGGCGGTGACACCCTCAAATCTGCTTGGACCCACATCGCCTCGGCTGTCGCCAATCCCCAGACTGCGCCAGCCCCTATTAACATGGTCACTCACGCCACTTCCACTGGCTTCAGCATTTCCTGGACCAACCCGCCACCTCCGTACGCTGGCGATATTGACCGATACGGGATCACCAACTTCGACAGCGATCAGCCAGGCGCATTCCTCTGCAAAGTAGGTGTCAGAGGTAACCAGGCAGAGATCACAGGACTCACTCCCGGGCACCGTTATTACATCTCCATGGAGACATGGACTACGTTTGGTGGCGGAATTCCAGCCGCTGCTCGCGCTGTGTTGGTAGGCCGGGGATCGCCTGCTGTTCCGACATCTCTGCGCGCCAGGGCCCTTGACGCTCTGGCTGTCGAGCTTGCCTGGCCCGAGGTTCTGGATGCCGCAGGATACGATGTTTGGGTTCGGCGAGAAGGTCCTATCCATGGTCGACTTGGCGTACGGCTCTCTCCCACGCTGTGGCCCCTTCCAGAATCTATGGTACACGTATCTGATGGCACAATCCCCGGCTGCAAAACGATGAAGGCCATTCTTCCTAACATGGAGCCATCCGTTTGGGATTGGGAGTACGCCGTCGAAGCGTATAACGGAGACGACCGGTCTGGCCTATCCGAATGGTTGACTCCGCCTCCTTTAGCTCCCGAGAAGATGTCCTTGGCAACGACGGACTTGATACACATTGAACTCAAACATGGTTGAGCTCTATCCAACCTGAACAAAATAAAAATATAAATGGGTGTAAGGCGCTCGTACTATCAAGCCAGAACGCCATCACGTCACAGTTGTCTTCAGCTCGCCATTCTTCATGCCATCCTTATCCCACTCGATAATCCTCTCCTCGCTCGACGTCGGACTCGGCGCCGCACCCCGGACGGTCGCATGGTGGTGAAACTTGCTGTGACGGAGCGTGGGGCCCATCTCGTACAGACCGCCGCCCTGCTCGGCAGATGAACTCTGGCCAAGTCCGGACTTGTTGTTCGGCTGTCCTCGGCGTCCGCCGCTCGCATACCTGTAGTCCTGCGTCGTGGTATTGAGCTTGAGCCAGCGGCCGACCAGCGGCTTGAGGGTTGGCGCGCAAGCTGCAACGACACCAACGTTTTGTTGGAGGCTGAGAGGGTTGTCGATTTGAGTCAGCTTCGAAAAAAGGGATATGCAAGGATTTTATTGGAGGCCGGGGTGGGAACGTACAAGCCCAGTGTCTGAGTCCAGTTGTGGCTGTCATGTCGGGCAGGCTTGCTGTCAGCCACAAGGTACTTCAGTCAGAGCTTGGAATTTGAGAGAGAGAGAGGCCATACAACACTGCGTCGGGATCGCCCCGAAACTTGACTTGGGAGACGGCTTTTGCGACTCCAATGAAGACCGCGCTGGCAGAAGAGACAAAAGGCAATGGAGTCAGTTCAAGCAAAGGCCCCAAGAATGCTCGGCCTCCAAGCCAACGACAGACTCACATATATCCCAGGCTAAACACGCCGATTAAGTAGGCCCGCGCCCGTACCGACATACGCAGCCGCCATATGATGGGAATGGGAAGAGTCGCAAAGCAGACGTCGGTGAATATATTGCAGCCTAGTTCGAGTCAGCTTTCTCGATGCCACTCTGCACCCCGGCTTGGTATGTCTCGGAACGGACCTGTGTTGATAAGGGGGAAGATGCGGAAGATCTCTATCGGCCAGCACTTCGCCGTCTTCAAAAGTGCTTTATCCCACTGTGCAGCAACCGGATCACAATAGGCCAGAATCGAGATCCAGCTCTCGACCATGTAGAGGCAGATGAAAACTGAATGTCCCATATCAGCGCCTGTGTTCTGGAGCCGCGTTTCCTTTGGCGATTTCGACACGCCTGGGTGGGAAGGTCAAAGTCTCACCAATCAAGCCCCAAATCACCCTCGTCCACCACGTGTTCATTGGGTTGCTCAGCCGGAGCAGAGAGAAAGCCACCGAGAGCTTGAGGAAGCAAAGACTGGTGACTGTGGTGAAGATTGCTTGGATGAAGACGGTTATGCCGTAGACTTTTTGGTCATCATCTGATAACGTGAATGCATGGTGACCCAGGCCGTGTGCTGTTGCTACTGCTATTGTAATCATCCCTCCTCCTGTGAGACCGATCTGCAAGGCCAAGTCGGCTGTTTGTCAGTGTCTTCCCTGCTCCGGCGGGGACAGCGGTCCCAGGGGACTCTGCTTCTTGGGCTGTCGGAACAACATACTATGCACAAGACCATCATCACGTCGTCCTTGCCAAAGGCCTTGACAACGAAGATGCGCGTATACATGCGCATGCAGAAGCATATTAGAGCAAGCGCATGGAAAGTGATGCCGAGCCCGAGAATGCGAGGAACGTTGCTCTCGCCAGCGAGGGCCGGGTCCGACGGCGGCGCTTTAGTCGTGGCCGACATGATGCAGGCTCTCCAGCGGCGACGGCGTCGACGTCGTCGAGCATGAGCAGGTGGAAAACGCTGGTGGTGAAGAAGACATGGCATCGGCCAGTGCCCAAAGGTGTTATACTCGGAGTGAGGGTTGCCGTCCAACAAACTTCAAGTGTTTCGGCCGGGATCGCAATCCCCATGCAACCACGGGTTGCAGTCGCCAGCACGCACACATGGCTCGTACCTTAACTGACATGGGTGACCGAACATGGATTTGTTGAAAGTGCCCCTGAGTCGCGAAAACGAGGTTATGCATGTGCCCACTGTCATGCAGCAACCTGCCTCTTTAAGCACAGGGGACAAACCATTCGGAAAAATCAGAGCCTCTGGGGACCATGTCTCGAAGCACCTGGGTGCCATGCTTCTGGCTTTACCCAAGTTTCCATCGCATCATGCAATGCTTTTGGCCTATTCTGCCAAAAAATCGTACTATACCGTCCCCAGGTACGGAGTAGCGCGAATTGGAGATAGGAAAGCACAGTAACCATTCACCGTTCAAGTCTTGCATACGGAGTATTCCGTACCTACGAGCGTTTCGAAATTGCATCTACCCTCGGGCCGGCGCCAAATCTGAGTAGTGGCTCGTGTTGCTGCCGCGAAGTCGGTGACAGAACCCATGAGGGAAAAGTTCCTCTTGGGTCGGCCGCTGACCCTGGAACGTTACACTGCTAAGGGACCGCCCCGACGGGGGTGCCGGATCGTGCCTGCCGAACGCGCCACCACCCACTTGGCCCCTCCTTCCCCTGGAGCGTTGAAAACCATTTCACCGAGCGTGGGCGCATGGCACCGAGAACCCAAGGGTCCAACAACCGAAGAATTCGTTGGCCGACGGGGGACAATATACCTTATGAGGGGAACCATCCACTCGGTGACTCGATCGCCAGGCATACCTAATTGTGCGTCAAGATCGAGCTCCTGTGTTCACTGTTGATCTCCGATGACTACGGAGTATAGTGGTGGGACATCGATGAATGCATATTTCCACGAAAATTGATCCAAGACTTTATCAGTCGGTGGATCAACAAGGGTTTCTTCCCAGGAGCATGGCCTTGCATCCTTTCGAGCCTGTGGCCCCTGACGCGATTGGGTACCTTCGCGAACACCTGCACTGCATCTCATCCTCCATTGGGCCTGGACCGTATCCAGCCCCGTTCCATCAGGGCCGTCCGCCCTTGAGTATCACCCGCCTGGGTAGCGAGAATGAGGAGCACCGGATCCGGTATAGAGCCGGAGCAGCCAACACGGCCGGGTTCCAGAGTCGGCAACTGTGCCCACCCTCCACGTGGACCACGCGGCGCGGTACTTAACGTTATGGGCGTACCGCCGATTGCCCTGATGTGGTCTTGATCCGAAGTCGATCATCCAACCGTGTTTATGCAGGTCCAGGTTCGACATTCCGTGACGCCGCTTTGAATCTGCCCGACATGCATTTCTCCCTAGTGCCCGCCGTTGGGGCCCTTCTGCTTGCCGCCACCGTCACCACTGCGGCCCCTACGGAGGATGCCCTGGTGATCCTCGAAGATCTTCAGAGGCAGGTTGAAACCAAGCTGCACGACTCGGAGACTCTTCAGGCCCGCGGGTCTGGACATTGCACGCTCCTAAACGCTGCCGTCCGTAAAGACTGGTATATCTGCCCAATTCTCCTTTTCACCAGACGTCCCCCACCGTCTGCAGACGAAATGTCTTGTCAAGGGCCTTCTTGTTTGCTGGCCAGACGGACCGGACGCGGATATTTCACAGGCTGCTGTTGTTGACCAAACACACTGACATTGGCTCCGGTTACTACCTTGGCTAGGGAGCACATGTCCAAAGTCGAAAGAAAGGACTACATCAGGGCAGTAAAGTGCTTATGGAAGTTGCCGTCCGTCGATCCGGATTTTTCGGCCGCCCAGAACCACTTTGACGACTATGTCGCCGTGCACATGAACCAGACCAACTTCATCCACGGCACGGCCAACTTCCTCACGTGGCACCGCTACCTCATATGGCTCTGGGAGCAGAAGTTGCGCAACCAGTGTGGCTACAAGGGATATTTGCCGGTAGGTTCTGTCTCGGCTGCTTGTCTGGATATGCAACAAAACCACAGGAGCGCTAATTCCCCATTGCAGTACTGGAACTGGTTCAAGTACCAGGACGACCTGTCCAAGTCGCCAGTCTTCGACGGCAGTGATACCAGCCTAGGCGGCGATGGCGAGTACTTTGCCCACAACGGCAGTGTCGTCGGCGCTGGACGGATCTGGCTGCCGTCAGGAAAGGGCGGCGGCTGCGTGAAGTCGGGTCCTTTTGTCAAGTACGCTCCGTTCTCCTTAACACCACCTACCTCACTGTCCCTTGCATCCCCCATGACCAAAAACGAAAGACATCTGACCACGCAATTACTCGTCGGCAGCTATACAATCAACATCGGCCCGGTCCAGCCCGCCATGCAAGGTTACACCCCCGTCTACACCGACGTCAAGAAACTCAACCCGCGCTGCCAGCGGCGTGACCTCACCATGGCCGCATCCATGTCCACCTTCACAGCCTCGAACCTGCTCAACGTCACCGTCGGCCGCGCATCGGCCACCGTCGGCCACTTCCAAGACGAGCTGCAAGGCCCGTACGGAACGCTCCGCCTGCACGGCGCCGGCCACTACTCCATGGGCGGCGACGGCTCCGACGTCTTCACGTCACTCAACGACCCGGCCTTTTACCTACACCACGCCATGATCGACCGCATTTACTGGATCTGGCAGGTCCTGCACCCGGCCGAGGCGAACAAGGTCAACGGCACCATCACTTTCCGCAACAACCCGCCCAGCCGCGTGGGCACCGTCGATGACCTGCTCGACATGGGGAAGCTGGGACCGTCAATCCCCATCAAGGATGTTTTGAACACACTCGGGGGCACTCCGCTGTGCTACATCTACGTTTAGATGGGTTTGTCCGAGTCGTTTTTGTCGCCGGGGGTAGGGGAGCAAGGTGAAGGCGTGCGGTCAATATCATGCCATAATGACGGGGTTGGCGATAGCTTCAAGTTCGTTTGTGGCCCTTGACGTTGATACTCGGAGTTGATGCACGAGTTGAAAGCAAAGGTCGGCTGCATAACCCAATTTGAGCCTTGACAGGTCAGCCCATGCATTTGCACGGTTGTCCGTCATTCAGGATATGTGTGCGAATACCTTTGCAATAAGGTCGAGTGCTCACCGGCCGTCAATATAACAAAACTCGGCCCTTTTGTTGGCCGTTGAGGAATCTTCAGCTAACTCGTTGACGGTGACGGTGACGAGGTTGATGTTGTGATGGCCACGTTGTAGGGCTCCAGCGATGTGGGAGCATTAAACGGGGGGATGAACGTGCTTGGTTTAGGGATTAGTAGCCAAGTCAACAGAGCCAGCCATGTCTTCAACAAATGTACAAAAACAACCGAAGAACGGGTTTTCAAGCCTTAAGGTATTTGAAGATATATACGGCTTCGATCGCTCAACAGCTACCCAAGACAAACAATCTGGTCTGTTTGCCATGTGCAAGAAAGGGAAAGGGCACAATAAAAAATATGTGGGGCTAGCCCTTGGCCTCACCACTTACGAGCCGAGCGCAGTGGATCTCATCCTGGGCCCCACAGGACGAGGGCGGGACTGGCTGATGCTGGTTGAACTTGAACTGTTGATGGAGGGCTTGTCCCAACCCGCAGTCAACCTCATTCTCTCGCATCACACATTCCCGACTCCAAAAAGCGGCCCCGCGCGCCCTGACTCTTCCCAAGGCTGCGGCACTGGCTACACTACGGATACACATCTTCTCTTTTCGTTCTTTTGCACCCGTCTTGCGGCATTGTAACTGTAGCATTATTGCATTTCAACCAAGGTTTCCATTGTAGGTTCCCCTCCTCCCGATCACCGGTCTTGTCATCCTGCCCAGTTCGCACAACCAACGCTTGGCTCGGAGTCCTTGCGTAAGCTGAGCACTCGTTCCCCTTAAACATCTTACCGCTCACGTCGTGTTGGCATCTCAACTTGTGTCGCTTCTTGGAGGCTGGCAATGGTGCCCGCATCGACGGCAGCAACCCCACTCTCTTTCGCCGAGAACGCCCACCGAGCTCCCCCACTTTACGTCGGATTGCTAACCATCCCATACTCCTAGATACCTTAGACATTGAGATACCCGTTCGTGCCTCGGACCACCTCCTCCATCTGCATCACCGCCGGCCTAAATACATTCCGCGTCTCCTCTCCCCGTGTGCGCCATTCTCCATTTCTTGGGCCGCAACGCAAAGAGACCGACCGCCTTTCCTACCACCCCAAGCCGACGCATGCGAAGGATCGCGACTTGCGAACAACGCCGAGGTCGTGGTGTAATCGGGCCACTTATCAGTGGCATCTCGCCGCTGCTGTGACCTAAGAGTCAGCCGCGGTCGCCCAACATGTTTTGGAGATTTGGCGGTTACGCCAATGTCTCCACCATCGACACCATTCTCGACAAGGACAAATTTCAACTCGAGGAACTCCTCGACGAAAGCGACCTCGTTCAGGAGCTGAAGCAGCACAATGCACGACTCGTCGAATACCTTCGGGACCCGCAGGTCCTCGAGAAACTACTCAAATATGTAGTTGCCCCCAAGCTCGAGCCAGTCGCTGCACCCGACGACGACGAAGATGAAGATGAGGACGAGAAAAGCCAGGGATTTGCTGGTCCATCCATCAGATCGTGGAGCTCCTCAAAAGCCGGCGACACCAGCCATGAGGACGGCGAAAAGAAACGGAACCGATACGCCTTCGTCTCCACCGAGATCCTGTCATCTGAGACATGGTCAATATACGATGCGCTTATGGAGAGCAAGCAACTTCTTCACGACTTCTGGCAGTTTTTGAAGCGCGAGCCTCCTCTTGACCCTCTGCAGGCGAGCTATTTCACAAAGGTCAACGAGTCGTTGTTTGACAAGAAGACGGAGGAGATGCTGGACCTCCTGAAATCCATGGAAGGGGCTATATCGGACATCTTAAGACACGTAGATTGCCCTATGATTATGGATCTGTTGCTCAAGATCATCAGCTTGGAGCGAACTGAGAATGGACAGGGCGTCGTTGAGGTACGTGGCAGACTTGCCTCTTGCTGATTCTAGGACTAACTACAGGCCTGGGCAGTGGCTCTATACGCAAAACGTTATGCCGACACTCCTCTCCTTCCTCGGGCCGGAGCACAGCTGGGCGACCCAGACCTCTGCTGCTGACTTCATCAAGGCCATCATCACTGTTTCGGCCAATGCGTCGCAAAACGAACAGACGTGTATCGGCCCCAACGAGCTCACGCGCCAGCTGGTTTCGAAGCCATGCGTTGAGCAACTCATTCAATACATGCTCGGTGGCGGCAACCCGCTGACGTGCGGCGTCGGTATTGTGATTGAGGTCATCAGGAAGAACAATTCAGACTATGACCCAGAAGGCGTGGATATCAACGCAGCCCCGTCCAGTCGGGACCCCATCTATCTCGGGACGCTCCTTCGCCTTTTCGCCGAGCACGTCCCTGATTTCATGAATCTCATTCTGAATGCGCCAGCTCAGAAGCAACGGATCTCTTCGACTTTTGGGGCCCCTCTTGAGCCGCTGGGTTTTGACCGATTCAAGACGTGCGAGTTGATGGCGGAGCTTCTGCATTGCAGCAACATGATGCTGCTCAACGAAGCCGGTGCCGAGGGCTTGATCGCCGCCCGGGACGCCCTTCGTCACCGGCTTAGAGCGGAGGGCCGATTGCAGCCAATGAGCGGCAGTAATGATGCGCCGACAGAAGATCTTTCCATGCAAGCCCCGCAGCCGCCGGCCGCGGAGCAAGGCCGGAGGCTCGAAGTCATGAACTTGTCCTCGGACGACGACGGCTTTGAGGAGGTGTCGCATGCTGCAGACGATGAAAATACCCACGGCGTCGTGGAGCTCCCTGATGCCCCCACGCATCCCCCAGGATCTTCTTTGCTCGAAAAGGACGACGACGAGTTCGTCGATGAACCTCTCAGCTCGCCCAAGCTGACAACGCTTGAGCCGGAAGTCAGCAGGACCGAGCAGCAGCAACCATTTGATGATGCTGACCTGATGGTTGCCCCACTCTCTCCTAACAAGAAGGCGACGTCGACGTCAGCAGGCGGGGAGGTCAAACAAGCCACAACTGCTGGGAACATTTGCCAGCAAGCGGCGGCGGTCAGCGGAGAGTCAGAGGCGAAAGGCGACGGGTCACGCCAGGCTGAGCAAGCAGACGAATCTGCCAGTGCCCCGGCCGCCCCAAAGACCCACGAACCAAAGGCAGAAGGTACCGCTGAAACCAAACCATCGACCAGCGAAGCGGCGTCCTCTCATTCACCGGACAACCCAGGCTCCGTGATCATCGAAGGGAATGCTCCATTGCCTCCCCAAGAGGGACCCGCAGAATCGGTTGCAGCCAATGCCGAACCGTCACAAGAAAAAGCTGTCGAGGCACACATCAAGGACATCGCGACGCAAATGTCGGAAACGGAGCCGGTGCAGCCCGAGGCTTTTCCCTCACAACCAGCCCCGGAGACGAGAGACACCTCTGTCATCATGACCGACGCATTAAGGGCCGAAACCGAGGTTCCTGTCAAACCCAGTCCGGTTGTTGGAGACTATCTGAAGATGCAATTTGTTGAGCACCGTGTCGTCCCAACAATCCTCGGCTTCTTCTTCAAGTATCCATGGAACAACTTCCTTCATAACGTCGTGTACGACATCGTTCAGCAGGTATTCAACGGGCCCATGGATAGGGGTTACAATCCGACGCTCGCCATCAGCCTGTTTGAGGCCGCCGACATCACGAATCAGATCATCAACGGACAACTCACTAGCGAAAAGTCCCAAGCTGAGACCAAGACTCGCATGGGATTCATGGGCCACCTGACGCTCATTGCAGAAGAGGTTGTCAAGTTCACCGAACGCCACCCCCCTGAGCTCCTGAGCGAGCTGGTGCTGAAGAAAGTGATGGCGCAGGATTGGGTCAACTACGTTGAGGGCGCTCTTGCTGAGACGCGCGAGCGTGACAACGCTATTCTCGGCGGCGTCCGGCCGGAAGTGGCCATGAGCCGGGCAAACGCTCAGAGTCTAATGGGCGCCGGATTCTCTGGGTTGAGCTCGATCGGCCTCGGCGGTGGCCCCTCCAGTGCTCTCGCGGACGCCGGGCTTAACGGCAGCTCCGAACTGGCCGAGGGCTCCGGCAGCGGCGGGATCGGACCCTTTGCTATCAGCGCGGGGACTCTGATGAGCGGATTCGGCAGTTCTAGTGACGAAGACGAAGACGAGGAACAGGACACGGAAGAGGATGTCAACAATGAGGTTGGTCATCTCAATTCTTCTGACGATTGGCTTATGGGCAGGAACGACGTACTTGCGGGCCCGAGTGGGCGCGTGAATCCGTATAAGAGGCGCAAGTGCAGTGTCGGTGTCGCTCAGAGCGACCCTGGCATCGACGAGCCGGACTACGATCACCTTTTTGATGCCTGGAGCGGGCCGGGTCCATGTTGCGGGTCCGGTTCCACCCCTAGCAGTTTATTCCGCGAGTTTTCTAGGATGATGACTCGATTCGGAGAGCGGAGATGAAGACGGGAACACGTCGCGGGGCTTTCTATTGTCTTGGAGCTAAGGCTTCATTTCGATGGCACAATGGCTTTCCTAGGAAATCTGGTTGTGTGGATAACACTGGCAGCGGAGTAGCTGGCTGCCATGGCTTTTCAATAAGTCTTGAGCAGTTGAGCTGCTGTTATTTGCCACTGTCATGGAGACCGTTGCTTTTTCGAGTTGTTGCTTCCTGATTCAGACCAGAGCAGGTGCCCAGTGGGCAGCCACGCTTTCCTTCGGATGGGCTGTGTTTCCAGGGTTCATGTTCTCTCCGCCTGCGTCCTCCTCCTATCACTAGGGTGTTCATTAGCTGTGTCTGGCGCGCTTGCACATCGGCGACTCATCCACGTTTGCGCTCGCTGGTCTTCATTCGCGTCATTTTGCCGGACACAGACACTAACAACCTTGCAGTTCCGGGCCTACACCGACCCCCTGAATGCCAACTCCAACGCCATGAACCCGCCTTCGATCCCCCCTCCTCCGCCTCCCCCACCGCCTCTCAACATCCCTCCATCACGAGCCCGCCTCCAACTTGCCGCCCGTTTGGCGATGAACAAGCGCAACGCGGCGGCGACCGCTGCTGCCAACGGCGGTCAGGAGGGCAGCTTGCCCCCCACGGCAGACGACGCAACTGGGTCCGGAGGCTTCACCCTCCCTAGCACGACAGGGAGTGAGCGGTTGCGCGACCCCTTCGCTGACTACGACGATGACGACGAGGACAACTCGGGCAGCGGAAGTGATGACGGCGAGACCGAGAACGGGCAAGGCGACGAAGGCTTGGGAGTGGACTCGACCAGCACAGCTTGGAACCGTGGGTCGTGGTGGCGGGGCGTGGTCCGCGGCACCAGGCGCGGCGGGACCAGCGGAGCGGGCTACGACGACCAGGACGTGGACGAGGTTGAGCGGTTCGGCGACGGGCGGGACGATGATAGCAGCGATGAGGAGGGCGGTCGGCGGTTGGGGGTTGAAGACGACGAGGATGTCGTCGAGGACGAAGAGTTTGGCGACTTTGCCATGCCCGAGGTCGAAGAGGGCGTCGGCGGCGGCGGTGTGTCAGGCATCGACCCCGCCCGCGAGAGCATCCTTCACAAACCTATGCCCTTGCACCCTACCTCGACAACGGCGCTCAAGAGCACTACCATCAGTCCGTTTAGCGGCCTGTGGCCGTTCTCGAGGGACAATAAGAAGGAGGATGACACGTCGTCGGGTCAAGGGGAAGGGTCAAATGCTAGTACCCCTACCGCGCCTTCCCCCGGGCCGGGCGGCTTCACGGAGGAACCGGTCCAGCTGACGCATGAGGAAGAGGCTATGCTCAGCGAGGACGGGAAGAGGATTGACCGGGCGGTGGAGGCTAAGCGGAGGACTAGCATTGAGGACCCGGATGAGGACGAGGTGGATGTGGGCGAGGAAATCATTGTGCACCGCTCACCGGGGATCCGTTAGAGGCGGGCGGCTGGTGCTGTGTGGGGCGGGGGCCGATGATGGGGGCTGTTTGGGCATGGTGGGCGCAGGGTTGGCTGGGTGGATGGGATGAATGGGTGTATTGGGTTTCGATATCTGAGGTGATATGGGTAGGTCTGGGTGGGTGAGCTGGAACGGGGGCAGATGGCTGGGTTTTGTATTTGTCTGTACTCGTAGCCTACGCTAGCTACCTGGTATTGATGCATGTTGGCTTTGTAAGGTCTCCCCGCGGTTTGGTCGAGTTGCTGAGCTGAGGCATCATATGCAGTGGACGAAGCTGTTGCCTCGTATTCGCAGGACGTTACCATGAGGATTGCTGCTCCCGCGGCGTTTGAGCAACAATACGGTTCAGGCTGCCAGGCAAGGTCTGATACCTTATTTGACAACTCCTCCCTGCTGTTCACGACAAGCCTGGGCCTGAACGCTAGACGCTGCACGACAAAGTGGGTGTCTCCGTTGGCAGTCTCCTGAAAATGGCACCGCCCATGGTTGATCAACCAGTTTGAATACGACGGATGGAGCCGTGCCTTTGCGACATCGACTACGTCCTCTTAGCTGCGCCGAACTATCCAGAACGCTGTGCTTGATGCAGTGAGACGGACAAAATGTGTTTTGTCGCAAAGCAAAGAAGTTCGCTTTATAGGCTCATTTTCTGGAGTCGCACTTAACAAATCCCCTTGTGGTGTAGTTGGCTATCACGTTCGGCTGTAAATGCGTTTATTGATACCGAAAGGTCACCGGCTCGATTCCGGTCGAGGGGACTTTTACTTTTTGTCTTTTTTTTCCAGTTGGATATTATCCAGAATCTTGCTCTTTCAGTTCCTTTTAAACCTAGGAATCGATGCACCCTTGATAAAGACGTTCAAACCGTTTTCACAACTTTCCGGTAGATATGCCCCTCACTTGTGGCAAGCACCTCCCTCCTTCCATCCACTCACGTAAATTGGAGGGAATGTCACTGTACGCGCCACGGACTATTTTTGGTCGTTCAGGGTGCCATCCGATATGGGTTTACTCTTGCGATGCGAAATTTTTGGAAGGTGTTACGAACACCTTCTCTTAGGCTCGGTCTAGGCTCTAGAGTATCTCGCTAGATCTTGAACTCAAGTGTCTCGCTTCCCCTTTGCTCCAGCGCGAACAGAAGCCCGTGACCACTTGGACCGAGCCCGTATCCGCTCTCCGTAGACAAAAAACACAAATGGCACGGGTATCAGGAGCACAGCAAAGCCCGCCGGTGTCGACGACCCTGGGCCAACACCGAGATTGCGGTACATTGGGCCAACGACCAGTGGGAAGGCGCATGCAAAGCACGACCTCAGAAAGGTGTTGGCAGCCACGGCCGAGGCAGCATACTTTGTAAACGTATCGACGAGGTAGTTCAGGGCCGCCTGGAAGATAGTGAAGAATCCGGTGCCGAGCATCACCAGTCCGAGACACGGGACAATCCAGTGAACGTGCGGACCGGCCGTCCACCCATTGAGGAACTGTCCGCCCGCGAACAGCACCGAGCCTATCATCATAGGCGGAAGACGCCGCTCGGGTACAGCTCTGTTCCCAGCTGCGCGGTATGCCTTGTTGTAGAGCACTTGATTGTACACATTTGCTGCTGCGCCGAGGACAGCCCCAATTAAGATGCACAAGAAGGGCAGGGTGGCAACAAAGGGCGACCAGCCGCGGACCTCGCTGAAGATGATGGGAATGGAACCGAGCTGCATGTACAAGATGCCGTAGCAAAAGCTCGCGTACAGCGCCACCAGGAAGCAGATTGGGGTGCAGAGCAGCTGGACGGGACGCACCAGGAACTTGCGGGCCAGCTCGACGATGCTGACGTCCCACTCCTCAAACTTTGCGTGCAGCGCCCAGTTGCCACTCTGGATGCGCAGCCGGCGGGCCTTGTAGACCAGCAGCTTGGGCGGGTAGGTCTCGTCGATGACGATCATTGCCACGAGGAGAATGAACCCCTGAAGGATGCCCGCGAGGTATTCGGTCCAGCGCCAGCCCAAACCAGGCTGAACAACCACGGCAGCAGATACGATCGGCCCTTTTCTCCGTCAGTACACTCTCCAAACAGAGCCAACAACACACCACATCCACCCCATAAAGGGAACGTACCTAGCACAGGCCCACCCACTACAGCCATAGCATACCCAGCCATGGCAATACCCCTCTGCTCCGGGCCGAACAAATCCCCGAGCACGCCCCCGGTATTCGTGACAGGGGCACTCGCAAAGAAGGCCCCCCAAAACCGCGTCAGCATCAGCGTCTGGAAGTCCTTGGCCGTCGCGCTCCCAAAGCTAAAGCACATGGCCACAAACATGGGCCCAAACACGGCCAGCCGGCGCCCGTACACCTCGCTCAGCGGCGCCCAGAGCAGCGGGCCGATGCCGAACCCGACCAAGAACAGCGATGTGCCGAGGACGGCCACCTGCTCGCCGACGCCGAACTCGGCCGCGATAAGCGCCGTGCCGGCCGAGTAGCACGACGACGCCCACGTCGCCGTCATGGTCACTAGGCCGTAGAGCATCGTGGTCATGACCTTTTTGCGCGTGGGCCAGTTGAGCGGTTTGTACGCGTCTTCGGGGCCGTCGAAGTCGACGAGGTACGACGCGGTGGTGGGGATGTGCGAGAGCGGGTGCGTGAACTGTGGTGGATGGGTGGTAGGGCGGGACCGGATGCGGCTTATCAGGGCGGTCGAGCGGCGGGAGAGGGTTTGTCGGACATTGGAGCTCCCCGTGCTGCCTCGTCGGACGGTGGAAGGGGATCGGGGTTGTGGGTGGGGAGGGTCGGCAATGCTCGAGGAGGAGACGGTTGTCACGGTGCTGGCGGAGCGGACGGTGTCTTTGGTTCGGAACCGCGAGAGGCGGATGTCGTGGGAGGTTGGGCGGTGGCCGTCATAGTTGGAGTCGTTGTCCGAGGTGTCCGTGTTATCAGCGTCATCGGAGGAGGTCGGGGTAGAATCTTTCTCGCGGATTGTTTCGTGAGCTGGATTGGGTTGGGGATGGGATGAACTTCCCTCGGGTCGTTGTGGTTCGGTTTTTGCCATGTTGCAAGTCGATCATGGCTGACGGGCCTGTAATGCAGCGCAAATTGAGACATGGCGCGAGTTTGGCGTCTTTTAGAAAACATTTTGTGGAGATATTTGGTCGGCCCTCGCCATGATTCACGACGTCATTATCTCCGGAGTACGGATAAGGTGACAAAGCACCATCGGGATGTCGGCGAAAAGATGAGCAGTCCACTAGCAAGCAAAATCCCTTTCTGACCATGTTGTTTGAAAGAGTTAATTCATTTATTCAGGATTGTCTTATCAAGCTTCAGGGAGTTGGCATACTCATCACACTCCTTTTCTTACATTCAGACAATGCTTGGTTTCATGGCTTGATTGTATTCCTTGTACAGGGCCAAGCAGCAATGTGGGGCCGATCCAAGAAGCGGTCCGTCTCGCCAAGCCGGTTCCATCGGCGGCAGCTTCGGCCACATCCCAAACATCCTCTCAGCTAGAAAGTTCAGGTAACTCGAAGGTACCGAGTGTTTGAGCATTGCATTGGCATGGCATTGGTAGGTGCAACGATGCTTGTCAAGTATTCGCTACCAAAGGTAAGAACAAGGGGAGCGTGGCGCCTGCAGAGTTTGACTCGAGCATGGAATGAATGAATGGTGGACCAGGGCCATTGGCTCCTCTCATTCAATCGAGACCGAACAAACCTTGATCTGCCCCATCCCGTCAACACATCAGGGCCCCAACACGATCTCTTTACCCAACTTTCTGTTGCTAGGAAAGTTATTCCCGGCTTCGAAACCGGCTTTGCATTGTTTTCCAGCTCCCAAGAGGCCTTCGGCTTTACTAAGCAAGCAAAGGCCATACATACCCCATTTGCCGACACCGCAACGGGCCTTGGTCGATTCCGGAGCAACCCTCGGCGTTCGAGAGCTCGCCATGAAGGAATCCGACAAAGCCCGGTTCGACGAGCTCCTCGAGTGGGCGCAGCAGCACGGGGCTGAGCTGCACCCATCCCTTGAAATCTACCATGACAGGCTCACCAAGTTCTCCATCCGCGTCAAAAATTCCTGCACCCATGGCCTCCAGCCTGGCTTCCGGGCAGTCACCTGCCCTGTCTCAACCACGCTGTCGTTCTTGAACGCCCTGGTCGACGGACCCCTCAATATCTCGTCCTCATACCAGCAAACCGGAGCCTTCCCTCCCACCTTCATGGCAATGATCCCGCCCCACGTCATTGGACGCTTTTTTCTCATCAAGGAGTACCTCAAACGCAAGGACTCGTTTTGGTGGCCGTACATTGGGACGCTACCTCAGCCCGAACACATCAATGCCTGGGCTCTGCCAGCATTCTGGCCTGAAGACGATATTGCCCATCTGAAAGGAACCAACGCGCACTTCGCTATCGAAGAGGTGCAAGCGAACGTCAAGCGAGAGTTCAAGAAGGCAAAGAAGATCCTCAAGGAGGCCGAGTTCCCCAACTGGCAGGAGTACACCCCGCTGCTGTACAAGTGGGCCTTCTGCATCTTCACCAGCCGCAGCTTTCGACCCTCCCTCATCCTCTCGGACGCGGCAAAGCAGCATATCTCCGCGCTGCTGCCCGCAGGCTGCCAACCCGACGACTTCTCCTTCCTCCAACCCCTCTTCGACATCATCAACCACTCCATGACAGCATCCTACTCCTGGGACACCACCTCCGATCCCACCAGCTGCCAGCTCATCTGCCACGACGCCTATCAGCCGGGCGATCAAGTCTACAATAACTACGGCCTCAAAACCAACAGCGAGCTGCTCCTCGGCTACGGCTTCATCCTCCCCGAGACGCGCTTCTTTCATAACGACTACGTCCACGTCCGCAAGCGCAACCAGGAGGATGACTCCGAGGGCAGCGTGGAAGACACCAACTCAAAGCCAAGAGACTTTCTCATCTCCCTTCATCCAATATCATGGCACACTTCCCTTGTCGGCCAATCGCGGGTTGCTCGTGATGGTCTCATAAGCCGTCTCGCCTCGCTGCCCTGCTTCTCCCACTTTGAGCCGGCGCTGGTCGATGATCTTGCAATGACGGTCGCTTCGTACGAACAGAGGACAGCGCTGGATCTGTGGAATAAACAGTCAGGTGCGGAATCGTTTGATAACACAGCCGCGCCGCCCCTACAAGACGAATATCTAAAGGCCTTGGTGGAAAAGATCAAGGCCACGCTCGGGGCGAAGCTGTGGAGTGACTACCAGCGGTTGAAGGATGTTGACAGTGGAAGCGATGGCGGGGTGGAGGAGCTACCGCCGCCGAGGAATGGGAATCAGGAGCTGGCGAATGAGTATCGGTCGAGGTGTGAAAGAGTGTTGGCTGTCGCGTTGGAAGAGTTGATGGGGGGGATATGGGTGGGAGAGGTGTGAGAATGGGTTGGTGGGTTGGAGAGAAGTTGCAGCCTTGACAAGCGTCGCCCACAGGGGCGGAGGAATTCGCAATTCAGGTGGCCAAGGGAAACTCGCACGAGGTGGCCGAAAGGGAGTTGCAGGCGGCTGACTGGCAGCTGGGCGTACGAACACAACTCCAAGCGACGAGCAAGTGAGTTGGGCTGTCCTCCGAGCACCCTGATTTTGTGCCACTGACCTCGCCCCGAGTTCTTTACCAATGCAAGTCAGTCAACATGAAGTTGGCTATCTTGGTTCTTGCCTCGCCAGTGCCATACACAGAACGGTAACCTAATCATCTTTAGCTGTCAAGGCGCTTATATTTGCCGGACGTGCCCCCATAAATCTCCTGGAGCTGGGACACGTAGGAGCTTGCCTTGTAGGGGGAATCCTGGTGGGCAGGCGGCTAAAATGCCGAGCCGGGTTCCGGATCAATATATTCTAGACCGCTTCTAAAGCCGCCGCTTGTGATGCCCTGAATTTACCCATCAGTAGCCTGCCCCAGCTAATCCACTTCCATGTAACCTTGGCCTCGGCTACCAGGCCATTATGCTCCTTATGATCTCGCGTGGCTTCTGTTATGAGCCGCTGAGGCTGATGTCCACTCCCTTTCCCCCGGACGACCGCCCCATTTCTCCACAGAAACTGCGGAGAAGCAACTGAAAGTGGGTGCCGCCCCGGGTTCAGCAGACTGCGAGATGGAGGCGAAATGCGGAGGCGGCAGGTGTTTTGGATATATATAGGGGCCACCGAGAACGTCTGCTGTGTGTCACGAAGTCTGCGGTCATCAGCCACCGAAGCATATTCGCCCAGGACAACATGATGCTCCCCGAAACTGTCATTGCTGGGCTGCTGCTGGCCTCCAGCGTGGTTGCTGCGCCAGCACCGGACCCAACCTCGATCTGCAAGCGTGGCCCGAGCCCTGGCGTGGTCATCCAGAAGTGCAGCAAGCCCGGCGTGCTCGCGCTTGCCTATGACGACGGCCCGTATCAGTACACCTCGCAGCTCGTCGACATCCTCGACAAGGCCGGCGCCAAGGCCACCTTCTTCTGGACCGGCACGCTGTACGGCTGCATCTACAACCAGGCCGCAGCTGTCAAGAAGGCGTATGCTTCGGGCCATCAGATCGCCTCGCATACATGGTGGGCCCACCGCATTAGATCGTCCCGCAAGTAAACACAAATAGGCACTTACACGAAACAACAGGACCCATCCCCACATGGGCACTCTGAGCGAGTCGCAGATCCGCTCCGAGATGACCAAGCTCGAGGAGGCCTTCGTCAACCTGATCGGCAAGAAGCCGGCCTACATGCGGCCGCCCTATCTCGACACGAGCGGCGCCGTCTTACCAACCCTCAAGTCAATGGGCTACAAGGTTATCACCGACGACGTCGACTCGCAGGACTGGAACGGCAAGACGCCCGACCAGAGCGCCCAGTTCTTCCAGCAGGCCGGCCCCGGCGGCAACGGCCACATTTCCCTCATGCACGAGACCTACGCCAGCACCGTCCAGACCCTCACTCCGTGGCTGATCAACTGGGCCAAGCAGAACAACCTGAAGCTGGTCACTGTCGGTATGTCTTCTCCAAGATAATCAACGTTCTCTCTTGCAAAAAGAAACGAATCTCCACTAACCTTTGGTTTCAGCTGAGTGCTTGGACGATGCCAAGGGCGCGTACCAGGCTGGCACCTTCACCCCTACCGGCAAGAACACCTGCTAATGCAAAGTGGGTAACTGTCGGGAGGGCGAAGACGTAAACTTGGGGGGGGTGGCCCTATGTGGACGTGGGCTCCTGGTTAGGCGCGGGGCCAACACAGAAATGTATTTACTGTGTTAACGTACATAAAGTAGCTCAAAGAGGACATCCTTATCTATCGTACCTTGGAGAGCCCTTTTCAACTGGGATTTTGTGAGAGACTCAGCAAGTTTGCCCTACTCCGGTCCTGCCAGGACATGGACCGCCAAATCAGTATCAACGAGCTACAACGGGGTTCCTCCATTCTGATATTGATGGAACCTCCCGTCGGTGTCTGCGGCTGAAGAGTGGTATTCAATCAGGTAGGTACCTAAGCTACCTTGTTCCACTTATGACCATATGATTTCGGGGTATTGAAATGCCTTTGATAAATCACTTGACTCTAGGTTGTAGTAAGTGGTACCATGACTTGGGATGCTACTGGACTTATCTAGGTTCCATCCGAGTCATTTATTTCAGAAGCGTGGATTGTGTCTGATAGGACATCCTAGCGGTAACCATGGAAACGGTTCGGTGTGTGAGACTTCCTGGGAGTTCTGAAGAGCAACCAACATTCCAAGTGTTCTTCATGTATCATCAGAGGGCTATGTGCCTTATATTGGAGTTGGGCCTGTTTGACACCAAGAAGGATAAGGTTACCATGATGGACAGCCGAGCATCGATATGTTCACGGAACAGGAAGCAGCCTAAGGCAAATATTGGGAGCCAAGACTAGACGACGGTTCAGCGGGCATAGTTCTAGTGGATATTGTAAGCTTTAGCGTCGAAGGTCAAAGTAAGCTATCTTCACACGTGGGTGTCAAAGTGAACATCATGAACTAACGTGTACCTTCGCATGCCCATCTGTACCGTCCCCTACCCTGTGTGCGTTGCTTATGTTGCCAAAGTAACTCGCATCGCAACAGGCGGTAGCAACCGTTGCAGCTCTGTGTTACATTGATCGGTAACTGGCTGTTTGGTTCAATCACCGATATCCGAGGTCACAGCACGCTCCAGGGTTCTCTCGTTCAAGCCCTGTTCTTAGATACGGTATGATCCTGCCAAACTGTGTACACATGCTGTGCTGAATGCACATGCACATGCACCAGCGACGCACCCGGTAAATGCTCATCACAACTGGTGAGACCAAGAACGGTCGATCCCCGGCCAAGACGAGAACTAACCGGTCAAGGCACGTCCATCTCCTCTCATCTTGCCAGCTGTGTATGCCAAAGATACCTTATGCATGGGACAAAAATCCCGTATGCACTTGTACTATACAGGGTACAGTACCAGGAGAGGAATTCGATATTAGACACAGATCTTCCTCGGGCCAAGCTTCCTATATCCGCGGGAGTCGAGTGTTGTCATGCTATCCTCACCCGACCTTGAGAGCTTGGCAGCCTCGCAAGCCCTTGTCGTTTCAGGCCAACGACAAGCGCTCCAACGAGACTGTGCCCAGCCTCCATCGTCAGGGGACGAATTTAGCCGGACTTGACCTTGCAGCAGGGTAAATATGCGATACCACCTCAACCCCGAATGCAACCCAACTGCCGGTTCGGGGCACAGTTGCGTGAAGTCACCACGCTTGGAGGGGGCTGAACATCGACATTTCCGGCGAGATACGGGCTGTTGCGAACCGAGGGTTCACTCTCCCACGACAGGGGACAATTCATCAGTCTTAACAGTCTGGCAAACTGCGATAAGAAACGCATCACCGCATACCCGAGCTCTACTCCGTAGAGTCGAGGTAAAAGCAAATGCCGCGGGTGACAGACCAAGGCGTTGCCGTACGTTATGGGCCTGGCTTTCAATCGTGACAGGTCGGGTTCGGCTGGGGGAACCTTTTTCGAGCTTTGTGATTCGTAGTAGGAGCGCAGCTTGATACGGAGGTACGGATGCGGCCGACCCAGTGGGTGCGTGATGCGAAGATCGGCGACAGGACCTGAAGCTTTACCGTTATCAGGGCGCGGGGAACCCGGGACCGAGGAGCTGGGCCGCCAAAATGTGAACCTGCATCTTGGATTTCCCATGAAACTAAACTGGGCGTCATCTTAACAGGGGTTTACGCGCGGGATTGGAATCTTGAAAACGTGGAAAGTGCTAGAAATGCTGCAGAGGATGGGAAACGAGGGGAAGGGGGGAGGGTTATGGAAGTTCGCACCTCCCGTTCTCACGGTTGCTGACGGGACCACGACACTGGACGTTCTTGCCCTCATCACCGGCAGGTACCGAGGGCCGGCCGCTTCGCATTTCTGCCCTACGGACAAACGCGACTTTTGTTGCTGGCTTACGCAAGAGCATAGAGCCGAGGCGCGGACGCCAGGTTCTTGGTTCGAGAATATTTGATGCCAAACCAAGAGTTGCAGCTAGCGCCGCCCCGTCCCGTCTCGGCCGGACCCGAATTGAGGAGCCACAAAGCGGCGGGACCGAATGCATCACGGAGCCGGAGCCGTCAGCGGAGCGACATATCGACGGGGAAGTCCCTATTAGGGGTTCGGGCCGATGGGTTTTGTTCATGTGGAGCGAGTGCTTCGTCGAAGGAATGGATACTCGAGGCAATGGAACCTTGACTATAAAACTTGTCGAGCTCTGGCCATTCCCGGTCTTCGATGTGATCAAGCGGCCCTCCATTCAATGAGGATTTAGTTGGTTTCCATGGCCTGTCAACAATGAGTGTCGAGGGATGATGCTGATATGGCCCTTCATACTGCGTAATCTGCGCAGTGCACCCACTAAAGACTGAACACCCATTGGAAGAAGCAGCACGACTCGTCGTCTCGACCTCGCCATTTGACAGCAATGTCTTCCGGCGTTCCCGAGACACGATCCAAAGCAAAACCCAGATTAGTGGGATGCGGCGAAGTGGACGCGCTAACATTAAGTCCGTCCCTGGGCTAGCACTCTCAATTGCAGATCTTCACGTGCTAAACCAGGGCAAGGGAACTCATTCGCCCACACTGTGGGGACGAGAAATTGACGAGACTTGCACACAACTGGCAACGCATTCCATGCCCCAATGCCCGTCAGCACCAGAAGGGGAATAGAAGCTGAGAGCTGGGGCCCACCATGCTAGCATGGCTTCGGATCCAGTCCCCGCGAGGGGCGATGCCTCTTTCTCCGGTATCAGTGACGTTGCCCGTACTTACCCAGACAACTAGACAGGAGTCGAGGATGGTGCTGGAAAAAAGGTGATCTTGGTTGTCGCTGATGTGACGTTATCACTACCATGAGGCTGCGTAGATATGTGTACGGAGGCCGCTCCGGATGCAGAGGGTGAGTAGGCCCCTTCGCCCCCAGTCGTTCCATCAGGGATTGTGGACTTTCGAGACGTGGGCTCAGTGAGGAAAGGGAGAAAACTACTTCCCTACTTACAGATGGTAAGGGATGCTTGACCGTTATGCAACACAAACGGAGATTGATGCTGGATGAAAGGAGAACACCGGGCTGCTGAATTCAAGCATCTGACGCTCTCAATCATCATAGGGGATTGGTGATGTCGTCCGGGGGACGACGCTTTGACCGTTGCCCAGTCTGGCGGCGCCCGGGGATTGTCGGGTTGAACAGTTGCGATTGGCTGCCGCTCCGTTGGCGCCTGCAGCCGTCAGCCCCAAAGCAGCCACAGGCGGCCCGCGCGGCAGGGGCAATAGACTCCACGCTGTGAGGCCCGATCATGTGATGCTGGGCTCCGTTGTTAGTAACAGCATTTTCATCAAGGCGTTCATCCATAGAACCGGAGTTCATCGTTGTGCATCAGGCACTTGCGAGAACGCACGCTGGTGTCTTGCTCCGGCAGTGGATTTAAATTTTGGTTTTGCTGGCAACCAGCGGAGCGGGGTCTCCTTGTTGAGGTGGCTTGACACCACGGCCGTCCTAGGGCGTCTTGGCGGCCTTGCTAGTCCGTAGGTCATGATCAAGTGCGAAACCGAGCCAATACGTGCCGCTGCTGACTAGTTCGCTGGCGAGCGTATTTTCGCCGGGAGCGTGGATCATCACTCAGCAGCCCGCTAGTTTCGGCAGCTTCATCAATGGTGTTCTCTTCATTCCCATCTTGGATTTACCAGGGGTACTACCCTCGGGAGGTTTGAGAGGTCCTCGAGAAATCGGGATCACCGTGGTATCTTTGATACGGAGGGGTCGGCAATAGGCGGGGGCTGTGGCATACGCTGCGAGGGGCGGTCAACTAACGTTATGAAACTGAAGATGGACCGTTGCAGCACAAATTCACATCGGGTTGACCGAAGGCTTGCGTTGAAGGCTGAATCAAAGCGGGCTCACCGTCAGCGAGCAGAACTACACTCGTAACCGGCGAGGTCCCCATGTCACCATGCCTGCCAAGAAGACCGGTGGCATGCGGGGAACCTGATTGTCTCAGAACCGAGAGTGCGGGGCCAAGGACTTCGAAACCAAAGATGGACATTCGATCACCGCAGGATAATCTGTGGGAGTTCGAGAAGAGTCTCGGCCCAAGTCACCATTTACAATCCTCTGCGGGCAGTCGGACCGATGCTGGGAAGTCGATAGAGGTGGAAGATGCCAAACGGTTGAGACTGAGAAATTGCAATGTGCAAACACACGGGGGTTATCCGGCGAGGAAGGAGGCCGCCTAGAGCACCGAGCTAGTACATGGATGAGCGTTCTTTTCTTTTCTCAGTCGGCTATATGCTGATCAGTTTTACCTTGTCTTGCCGTGCCCAGAGCCGGAACACCATTATCTAGGAGTTAGTATTTGGCTGAAACGCTCTCCATGTAAGGGGAGGAAAGACCGACAAAGTTCCCGAGCATACTGTATAGGGGCCTTGCATTTGCGTCCGGTGTTGTCATGGCTTTTGAGAAAGGTCAATGTCACCGATTCGAGGTATCGATGGAAGTCCGTTTTACCTTCTGATCGTTTTGGAGGGTACCGGTACCTGAGGGTCGGATTTTGTGCCACTTTTGGAAGCTTCGACGATGCTTCGAAAGTGGAACGCTGCAATCTCTTCGTTGCTCAGGCGCCGGGTAAATGCCTGGAGGGCGCTGCCGGAGGCAATTTCCACGTGTCGCAAGCTTCCCCTTTTGGACGTTCCATCCAACCCAATCCACACTGGTGCCTCCAAGCGTACCGAACGCCCGAGCAGAGCCCACTTCGACACTTGCTTGTATTTGCACAGCTACTTATTCGTACGTGTCAAAACCAAACCTGCTGGGCAACTGCGTGCGCGTTTTTTGGTCGTCGAACCACGTCTATGAGCTCGGCCCGGTGCGAAGAAAAAATTTCCCCGTTGTGGGAATCGCGGGATCAATCAATCCATGGGCGCAAACACTCGCTCGGTGGAAACAATTCCAGAGCCTACTGTCCGAAGTAGAGGCTCGAAGGAGAGGTCCAGGCGCTGTCTCGCCGGCCAGCTTGGCGAGCAACGACAGATCATTACGCAGCACGAGCTCGTAGCAGGTCGGATTGTGGAAGAGACAAGCATGCAGATGATGGACTTCAGCATGTACTGCAGCGGTGGTCGCCATGCATCAAGTGGAGGTCAAGTTTGGGCGATGCAACATTCTTCTTCACCGGTGCGGGTCCGAGAATGTGGCATCAACGGTTTTGCATCGTCGATTCTCCCTCTTTGGTGCGATATCTTTCACTTGGCTCTCCACGTTGGCAATTTGGTACTGACGTCCCGTGCGCACTGACTCGCTCGAAACCACACCTGGATAGGATCTGGAAGTTCCGACTAGGTACTGGGTGCATCACAGCACGGCAAGTGGCCAGCACCGGACCGACGGGGCAGCCTCTTTTTCGTTGGCGTGGCTTTTGAGTGGTTTCGGCCCCACCTCGCGAAAGCTCAAGTACGGTACAGTACTATAGCAACGAATACTTACCGTTACTTACACAGTACACAACCCCAGCTCATGTATACCACCAACACGTGCTGCGAACCCCGGCTCACACACGTCCGTCGCTGATCATCCCCAAGCTCTGAATGGACGATCCTAACATGCTTATTTTGCAGCTGGGACATCTCGAGCCGGGCGGCCCAGCAAGTGCCTGGACAAAAAATGGGCCATGATGACGCGACTTCCATTCTGGCTGGCAGACGGCTCGAATTGTTTCTGGGACCAAAAAGAAGGGGACTGGGAATATCTCACAGCGTGTAACAAAGACTGCGCAGAATACACCGACGAATTTGTTATGTGGATGTGACGGTTGGGCTCGCGACGTTCAACATGTCCCCAAGGGCCTGGAGAGCGGGGATGTACCCTCTGACTCGGTAGCGGGTACCTGAGCCAAGGTTGCAATCACACCCGCAGCGCCGTTTGCTGCTCCGTTTTTCTTGGGCTTGTCCGTCAAGTCGGCGCCGGCACCACTCAATCTGTGCCAAACGAACAGGCGAGCTTCCAGCCGCGCCTGACAAAGGCGGCAATTACAAGCCTCATCAACTATTTTGGAACAACCGGCACGGCACTTCGTTCGCTTCTGCTCTTCTGGATTTACTTGAGGCACTATGCAGCCTACGCTGGACTTTCCAGAGCATGAGCCAAACAAGTACTGCCCGCTCTGGCTGGTATCAGCGCTTACAACTGACCCAGAACAGACGTTAGCTATATCTGATGAGACACACCTTTAACAGACATTCCTTATCCGTACTGTGTCTGGCTCGATGTTTCCCGAGGCAAATTGAGACCCAAACGGGCCAAGTACTCGAGGGCTTTGCCGGACCTTGGGCAGGTTAGTTGACCGGTCGATAGATCCGCAGTATGAACCTGACGGCTTGCTTGGTTTTCCAATGGGAGCACCCAAGGCATAGCGTTGAGCAATCACCCGAGAGTCGAGTGGTCTGGAAAGCTTCCTTCCCCCTTCCGCAATGCCTGCCGATTCCACCCCCCTCGGCCCGGTTCATCACCACCCCCTGTCCCTGTCACCGTCGGTACGTACCCCGTATTGTGCATCCTCGGCCCCTACCACAACTCCAGTTCTAAGACAAGACAGGGCACCAGGAGGCTGCATGAAGCCCCAGCATGGGTACCCGGTCTGTCGACAGAGACCATCCAAGACGCTGGGACTTAAATAAGCCTCACATCCCACCTCCACCGTCTCTTCCCTCTTTGAACATACCCGCACATCTTGACCATTGTCATCCAGAAGAACATCATAACTCCCTTCACGACTCCATCTGCCAGCGCAGGTCATCCCATAATTTACGCCACATCCCACTTCGAACTTGTTCAGCCCGTTGAGTGAACGACTCCCCGCCGTTCAACTTCTTAGGCCTCAACATCCTCCACACAACCACGCGGGCAAGCATGTGCGACTACACCCAACGAGAGTACTCCTGCGGCCACTTCCGGTGGATCGCCTCCAAGTGGTGCCGAGACTACACCATCACCCACAAGAGGTGTCAGCCCAACGTCACGCACTTTGAGTACAGGGCAGAAGAGCTCTGCGGTATGTCGCAAGCCCTTCATGCCCCGGCCCAGTCAAGGACGGCACGCTGACCTTTCCATACAGGCGAATGCAAACCAAAGGAGTACCCACCATGGGAGAACCTCATCAAGCGCCCCAAGCAGCACACCTACTAGGCGGCTCAACGCCGCTTCGCGGGGGAGGACAAAGAAGGAGACAGGGTGGGACAAGATGAGACGGGCATTGCGACGCGGGGAGACTCAAGACGGACGGACGGACGGACAGACGGACGGACGGACGAACCCAGGCCACATCGGAGCGCCCCAGAACCACACATCACGCTGAACACAACGATGATCCGACGACTCGCAGTGCCTAGGTCGACCAGCCGAGGCCAGCAATGCGCCCGACTCTCGCTCGATATTCGGCCACACAACATGGGCCACCTGGAACCCGCAACCCGCACGCCAAAGGCCGACACAGAGATCCGGTAGTCTCACTCGCACCCTGGCCAAGGACAAGGTTGACACCCCAAAATATTGAGCAACGAACGCAAACCAAGCGATCATCACGGCATACCTCCAGTTGTTAACGACGCTCCTTGCTCGACACCATTGTGGCCGCCTCTCAAACCGACACCACAGTACGAAACGGACCTGGCGCACCGCACAGTCACCATCTTCAGCCCGCCAGACTGAGCCGATACCCGCCGCGACCGCTGCTACCGCATCAATCTCTCATGGCGCTTTACGCGCTTTTCCTCTCTGTACCAACTTACGATGGTCACCATCGTGTCATTTTGCATGGTATACCTTATCTGTGGGGGGGGAAGGGGAACTGGGAATGGATCTGGGAGGGGTTACCGAGCGTTCTTGGCGTTGAGTTTTCACGATTTGCTTCTTTTTTCTCTTGGTTATATCATCTCTATAAGGCTCAATACCGCCTGGATCAAGATATCGGTTTGTTTGGATTATTGGCTTTTGTCAAGAATTTCTGGACACTTTACAGTGTGTTGGTGTTTTACTATACAGGACGGGACTGGGCCTGGGTATTGGGGTTTGGGTTTTTCAGGATACCATTGTTTCCGCTGGATGGATACCACTGAGCTGGAGGGGAACGAGCCCGCTTGCTCACTTGCTAGAGTCGAAATGAGAAGACACACTTTGCTGATACATGGATTGTCATGACCCTCATGAGATGTGCGCAAACTTCCCTCTCTGCGGGAGCTTGGAGCATGATCGATGCCATCATGATCATCCCTCTGGCTCCATTTCTCTTCCCCAGCCCAGTGGCTGGCTGACCACTGAGCGCTGTCCTGCCCAATGGGACTCGGGTGATGCCCAAATGAGCAGCGGTCTTGGCAGCGCTTGATGAGCAAGATTGGGTTACTTCGGTACTGTACCTACCTTACCGGGACCTTGGCTTGCTTTTTGGTTTGGGGGTCACTTGACAGATGGATGAGGTACCCTGCTATCGACAGACAAGCGGTTTGACCCACGATGGCCCAACAAACAACGGGCATTGCCCCGCGACGGGGTTTTTGCTTCTTTATTAAAGGTTGAATCACAAACCCGCGCTTACCCGCGTTGTATTCAGGAGCCCTTGTCAATGTCATGCATCATTCTCGCGAAGAATTGCCAAGCCGAGCTGTGTGATGACCAGGGTTCCTGTAATGTTGACCCCCGCCTTGACATAAGTTTGCCGAAACAGGCGAGCCGAGACCCCACTGCGTCCGCAACGGTGCGAGCTACGGTCCATACCCTCTCTCTGGCCGAGTGAGAATCCTCGACAGCGACGATGACGTTGGTGGAGAATGGCACCAGGGGGGACGAGCGGTAACGTCTTGCCACGAGGTGATGCCACAACGGGCTACTGGTGCCCAGCTTAAAGGGGGGGGGGAAGAGACTCCGTGCTGGATGCGAAGCGGCGAACGCTTACACCTTGATTGTCCGTCCATACAGATATCCAGACATGTGCCACGTCCACGTTATCAAGGGCGGCAGTGTGAACTGCCTGGCAGCTTGCATTGATCGGTGCGCCCCGCCGAGGGCACCCTTCCTCTGTTTGGCGAGCTGTCCAGAGTATGTAGCGTGCCTTGACACACATCACCGCAGCAGATCCGGAGGAATCTCTGACGGTACGGATAACTCATCAGCTACCAACCGTTACCAGGGGTGTTGTACCGCCTCGGAGGTGGTACCCTGGGCAGTCTCGGATCGAGACATGATCGGGTTACGGCCGGCAGTCGCGGTTGCTCTATTCCGGAAGATGCGGCTACGCAGCGTCGAGACCGAGGACATCTGAGCCTGACGTGAGTTGTCTGCATGGATACAGGCTGCTTTCTGCGGCAGGCGGCTTCCGCTCGGGGTACTAGTGATGCGCGTGGTGTTGGCCCCTGGGGCTGATGTGATAGCCTTCCCGTCAGCCAATGGTTGAACGTAGAGACGAAGCGCTCATATTAGGGAAGCGGTGTATGGAAGTTTACTCCATGAGGAGAGTATGTTGTGACACGGTACACGTCTCCAAGATCTCGAGTGTGACCAACAATGGGTTGATGCAGTGCAACACGATCAAGGACTGGGCTGTGCCTGTTTCCAATCGCACGGAACCCGGCGAGAAGCCCGGGTTCAAGCGCAAATTTAGGGAGGTTGATGCGGCGATAAACTGGTCCTCTGGGAGTTTGTCTTGCTGAAACCGCCCGCCAGGTATGTACTTTGCCGTGTGGTGCCACTGGAGTCCGAGACGTTATTGCGGAGCCACCAAAGGTGCGCGCTTGATGCGCAGCGCATCTATGGCGTACCGGGACTGCCTCAAGGTGGCGGTCGTCGGAGTGTCTCATCGTCTCGGCGAGAGCCATCGCAGGGCAGCAATGTGTCATGTGTGCGACGGTCACACAGCAGGTAGCCGAGGTCTCTGTGTTTGTGGACAGGCGGCGGCTTGGGTTGGTGCTATGGCGGTTAGCTGCTGTGAAACATGATGGTAGATGACAACCCGGTGTCCAATATGCTGCAGTTCAGTAACTTCAATCACCCAAGAAGCGCGGCTCTCATACGGAGGAAGGGCTGCTCGGTATTATCGAGGCTCGGCTGACAGAACACGTCTCCGTAGGTACCGGCTCGCGGCAGTAGCGGTACCGGGAGTAATCTCTGCATCTCGTCTCGTCTCCAAGCCTCCCTTGGGGACTCAAGCGCTCCTCTCTTGCCGTCTCGTCCATGACTCCACGCCACCTGATCCCCCGTCAGAAAAAACTATTGGCGCCTCCCTGGGACAGCTCGGACAGCAAATTGCGGACGTAATTCCAGTCGGGGACGGTGGCTCGGCAAACTGCGTTCGCGGGCTGCGTAAGTCAATAGGAAAGTGAAGCTGACGGAAACAGACCAGTCGTCTTCCGTTGCTCAGCATGAAGGATATGGCCACTGAGGTGAGTGATGTGGCAATCAAGTCCGTGGGAGAACCAGGGGCGTAAGTTCCATTAATGGCTCCTTCGGTTAGGTCACGCTGCGGGTTTGCGCAACCGTGGCTGCAGCGCTTGATGCAGATCCAAAGTGTGACAAGCAGCTCCACAACTGGTACAGCTCATCAAGTACGTCTCGGGCAGCGGCGTTCGATGCGGAATGCTGCTGTGCGGCGTTGGGTATACTGGCGTCAAGGAAATGACGGGTCATGGTGCCAGTGGCCAATTTGAGCGATTAGATATTGTACCTATGGGACCTTCCACTACTTACCCTCAGTGTCTCTTCGCCAGGAATGACTCCTGCCGCAACTGTGCTGGAGTTCGGACCCGGAGACGATGCTGTTCCACAGTTGGGCTTCAGATAAATCAGATCTCAAAATTGCAGTTGCACAGTTGCCGGCAGTTTCCTTCCGCTTGCACCCGGCGAAGCTGCAGTGAAAGGTTTCGCATATCTATCGCCTTCACGAGTCTCAAACCCTCGCTTAATGCATGCATTTCACCACATCAGAGCTCTTAATCTCGTTGATAGCATTATCCGTGCGATATGGCCCGTGCAGACTCTCGTTGGACAACCTCTGCACCACAGCAGCGAGTTTTTGGACAAATTAGGCACAAACAAGAAAAATTCGATAAGGAGAATCCGGGGCCCAAGGAGCGTAATGTCCCTGCTTTGAGACTTTTCCCAACATGGAGACATGCATCAGCCCTCAAATTCTAGACAAAAACAGTCATTAATCAAGTGTTCAAGAACACAAGCAAGGCGCTTACTCAATGTCTCTATTCGTACCCGACCCAAGGCTGATTTTATCTGGTTGGAGACGAGCGCTGCCTGCAGCTGCACCAAAACCTCAATTGGGACTCGACGGTTCGACATTGCGACACCGTGCTCTCAACCTCCGCCACCGTTTTCCCCCTTGGGCCTACGCAGGAGGCACTTCCCTTGTCATCTACTTCCTTCTGGAAAATTCCGAAGATGTCGCAGATTGTTTCGCAACGGATCAATTTATGCAGAATATCTGACAGCAGGGGTCCGGAGTCTGATCGCTCAACACAGCCCTCCTACGTCCTGAGCTCTGACGCTTCGAGCGTCGGCTTAAGTGTACTTGCCGGCTGTTGAGCCACCTTCGACCCCGTAACCCGCCCTTCGGAAGGCTGGATGCCTGTGCTTGCCGTCGCTGGGAAGTGTTGGACTGCCGAGAGAGGTGGCTTCACCCATGCCGAGACTGTCTTTCTCCGCTGTTGACATGGCAGTCCGTCTTCACTCGATTCATCTCCCAGTATCTGTATCGACTGGTCCTACCGTACGCGCACTCTAAGCCTAAATTTGGCACCTTCGAAATCGCCTTCACCGGCTGCCTCCTGATGTAACGACGGCAGCAGCCGAGACGCTCTGTGTCAGCCGTAAGCGATTGTTACCATTTTCTAAGATTCAGAGCCCAGAGGGGTTGCCCACGGGACCAACACGGCAGGATGCACCACGCATGACGGTTCCTCGCAGCGGAGTGCCGGCACTCGACAATTACTTGGAGGAGCCGCGTTACTCAAGAGGATCCGCGGCCGTTGGATCCAGGGCCGGGTCGTTGGACGGATCGTATCGTGAATGTACACTGCAACCTGCCTTGGTCAATTCGCCACGCGGGGTGGCCGCCCGCATGATGTTTCCAATATTCGTGGGGAAACCGCATGCAGTATCGGATCTCAGTTCAGCTTGGCGCTGGTGCTTGGCCGAGGTTCTCACTGCTCGAACATTGCATCTCCGTCCGTCCGCTGCCTCAAGGTTGGTGACATCCCCAGACTCCCTCTCTCTTTCTCTCTCTCGACATTGCCGTTCCTACTCAAGGTGGTGTATTAATGACACCGTGTTACCAGCTCGGCTACCACCTCTGGAATTTCTCGCTTTGACGGCCCTGTTGCCGAGCTCTCTTGCAACGCTCACTAGGAGACTCGGAATCAGGCGCTTTCACAGCTGCCTCTTGGGGAAATCGGCGATGCTCAAACATCAATGCGAGTGACATGGCGCGGCCCCTTGCAAGCTCCTAAGCGCAAGAACCTGGCCAAAATACTCCTATTGCCCAAGCAGTCTCAGCAACCCGCCACAAGTCACTGTCCACATTCGAACCGCTTCGACCCCTTTTTATGTTGGAGCCCATCACTAGACTCTCCAGAAGATTGTTAATGGAGGGGTCCAAGGGTAAATCTCACGTTAATGCGGCCCGTGTTAATACCCCACACCAGCCATCGAGGACCCCATGTTCGCAGATGAGGTGGTACTCACCCAAGCTGCCGGCTCACCGAGTAATAAATAGCAAGGTTGTGTTAAGCCTCCATTTTGGGCAACTGGAGAAGTGATCTTCCCAATTAGGCGGCAAGGCGTGCCGCATTGGAGCCAGCTTCGCCAAAACGGAGCGAGTTCCTCCTGTGACGGTACGTCGCAGTTACCAGCAGTACATGTACAAGCAGTTGGGTTTGCGAATGTCCAGTTACAATCATAGGTCTCACTGTTTTGAACTAACCGTACTCTCACTGACAAAACACCTCGCTTTGTGGTTGGCGATAACCACTAACGCACGGCGGAACCGGGGACATCTAGTTCCTGGTAGCGGGGTGCCGTTGCTGACAGCGACCCATCACCAGGACTTCTGCTGTTCACCGGTCAATCCCCTCCAACAGGCTTTCTTGATCTTCTCTACAGAGTTCAATTGTACCACTCCGTCCCAACCTAAATAACTCCGAAGAAGCACGTGTCAATTGCGAACATATGGCAGGCGTTCGAGGGGGGCCCCACCTTTCCATATCTCCTCCCGCTTGGCAGAGCGAGCGCTTCTGGTGAGGCCCAATTGAGTATGGAGGATATGGAGCGTCTTGCCCAATCTTTCTTTCCAAGTTCATCAATCGAGGTGTACTCATTAGTCGGCGCATCCGTACTATGCGACCGCGTCCACTACTAACGCAACCCCACCGACCTCAGGCCAGATCGAATCGCTAACTACTGAAATGTACGGATGTATTGTACAAAACCTTAGGCCTACGGAACGTATTTTGCATGCAAGCAAGATATCCGCTTGGGTTCTCGGGAACCACTGCCGCTAGCGCGCATTCAAACCTCGTCATCACATGCATACATGTAGATGTGATGTCCAATCCCCTCACTCCGCCGAGCATCCCACCTACTCCACGCGATCGAGCCTCCTTTTTTCGAAGGTATGGCTGAGTCGAATACTTCTTGACCGGTATTATACTGCTTTGACCGGTGTTATACTGCTTTGACCGGTGAGATCCTCTCGGAGCGCCGCTGCGGCGCAGGCCGGCAGCTCGCGAAGATGGTCCGGTCTCCGGGGTGTGCCGCACAGACACGGTTCTCGGTTGTGTGTGGGGGGTTGCAGTTAACCCCACGAATTCCAGGGTGGAATTCTTGGAAAGGAGGCCCAATTCCGGATACCCTAGGCATAGTAACGTCTAGTCGACGGCGGTGAGACTGGCTTCTGGATCTCCTCGAAAAAGTTCCATGCAATGAAGCGGGCATGGCACGTGTTGTGATTGCGGGCTGAGGAGAGATGTGGTGGTTGTTCCGTGTAATCAGGTCCCAAACACACTGTCAAGGAACCACTCTATGTAGGAGTTCGGATAATAAGCCTCGGGATCTGAGACCCCCACCGAGAGTTTCTGTTCTGGTCCAAGAAATCACTCTAACTGTCGGGGATGCAAACGGCGCCGAAGCTCCGGGTCTCCGGCGCGACTTCCGGCCCGGAAGCCGGTCCGGCAGGATTCACTCTTGCCTCACGTCACAGACATCTCATGCCTCATTCCTCAAAGCCGCTTCTGGTGAGGAGGATTGAGTCTTTAAAGTAGTACGCAGATTACTGGCCTGTGCAACACCGTCCGCCGCCCGAAGAAGATTGGCCATGTTTTTAACAAATCCCACAATCCATGGTAATGCTTCCATGTTTGAGACTTTGAGTTGGGCACCCGCTTCTCTACAAGGAATTTGGACTCATATCATTTCGGTTGATGAAGTTTCAACAGAGCTCCCCACAATGCGGCTGCGCCAACTTGGTGTTGACTCAATGGGAACAGGTGGTGCTAGTGGGTACCGGTGCGCCGAAACTAGGTAGTCTACTGCGTTCAAGTCGAGGTAGAGAGTTTGGATCGAGCACGGCAAGCCTGAGAACATCCCGGAACATTCTCCTCCCTCCCTGGCAGCCAGACCTTCACCACTTGCACGCCTTTGGCAATAACTGCCAGTGAATATCGCCAGGCAGCTTGTTTCGCCTCACCACATGCTGCTCGATGGAGAAAGGTCATGGACATTCCAGCCTCAAAGCCATGTAAACGTGTATGCATATTGGGCAGATTGGACGGCTGGAGCTTGATACCGATCTTACCAGGAGAAAGGTCATTGTCCCAGAGACTTAACACCCCCAACGCAAATGTCGACCGTCGACAACGATAAGTTTATCCACCCCACTTTGCAGATGCACACTGATATGGGCGAGTTCGCGGAAACAACCGCTCGACATGGACCGGGTCATGATAGATCATCTCTGAGACACGTTTGCCTCCGGGCCAAGTCGCCTGTACGACCATTCCCATCTTCGGCCGCATGGCGCAAAGTTCATGTGACTACGGGGACAAGGTCGCCGATGAGGGTTTGCTGAATATCATGGGAACCTAACCTTATTCCAGCTTCGGTACGAAATACACTGTGTTCCAAGCAGATGAGCCGCCATTGATGGTTTCCAGCTTGCCCTGGTTGGTTCGTCTGCTTTGGATGGTGCTGTTGGCTTATCGTAGCCCTGGGCATCCTTTGACAGGTAGAAGCAACTTTCGGAACAGAAGATGATCAAGTTGAGGCTCCATCAGACTTGTGTCGAGCACCTTACCTGATCGTTGAGGCCCAAGGATGGAGTCGGGCCAATTGCACAATGGTGCGTCAGAAGCTCCTGTAAGTCGAGGTCTGGGCACATTTGGGAAACACACATGAATCGCTTACACCATGTATTCCTTCCTCCCTTGAAGCACTGTCAGGTTCGGACTATCGCCTACACTGCATGCCGAGCTTACTGGGAACAACCCAAGCCATCTCGGCCCGGTTGCTGTTGGCATTTGGAAAGTTGGGACGACCTGGTCGGATGCAACAGTCTATCCCTATGTGTTGGCTCTATTCCTATGGCTCTGGAGGGGATTGGAATGGTGCAGCTTCCGAAGGTGTAGACGACGGCATACGGTGGATGCAGCGCTGCCCGCCGTCAGTGAAGGGTACAGACGCAGCATCTCAAAGATACAAGCGCCGCAAACGGACCTAGACTCTCTTTCATAAGACGTTCTCTCGCGCTGCTCCGTTTTGGTGTAAGCCTCATCGTTTCCCACTTCCCCTTTCGTCTACATGCAGCACTGTGGGGGAATCCTTGGCTTGCAAACGAGACGAGAGCCGTACCCGGGCGTCTGGGCAACAACACCCCTCCTCATGACTAGCAGCAACGTGTCGATGCGAGAGATCTTGAAGAGACGCACTTGCATCAGATGGGGTTCGTGTCGCGCGTCGATTTGCGGGTGTACGGCAGAGAAACCTGTTTTTTTGGGTGGTATCCCGTACAGTACAGTCCAAACGTACACTGGCATGCGAAAGCAGCCCACCAACTCGATAATACTGACGATGGAGAGCGTCTGGCTGAAGGGACAAGGCCTTGCCGAGATGCTCAGTGCGTGATAAGCGAAACTATAGACCCTTAGGCCCAAAACATCAGGCGCGTCCATCACATGCGCGAAGATGCAGGGAGAGCTGTCCTATTAGCTGTTACTGACATACCCTGAACAATTTTGGGTTCAAAGTGTCCGTCGCGGCTGCGGAAGCTCGGCAAGGCGGGCAACGGGGCTAGCTGAGGAGCTGTTGGCAGCATGTTCCGGTTCGTGATCTGCCCGGATCTCGATTCCGGGAGCGCGCCGATTCGCAGGACGGAGGCCATGTCAAGCACCAAGGATGATGTTAAGCCTCTGCATCCCCGAAAAGTTTCGGGGGTGGCCACCGGCACTCCGGATTCTATATCTAGAAGGCGGACCAGACCCAAGCTTGACTCAGGCCTCTTGACTCGCTGCAGTGCACCGTTCCGGCAGCAACGACGGCTAGAGTCAGTGAACAGACAGCCCATGCCGAGTTGACAGCGGTAATGGTTCTATGAACCTTGGTTGACTGATGATGGCCGATGGTCGTTTGGGACAGTAGAAAGACGAGACCGCTTTCTCCCGTAATCGAGTTCGCTCGGCGGATAGACCAAGGGGTAGACTACGAGGTGACTGATCACTTCTCTCAGATTTGAGTTTATGACGGGACGTCGCTGTTGCCAGCGGCGAGGTCCCATGTACGCCAACCCTCGGGAAGCCCTAGTTTAATTGTCGAAGCTGGGCCACTTTCGGACGACCGAGATGGCAAATGCAGCAGTTCTAATCCGGCGGACTGGCAGTGAACCCCACGTATGGGCAGCCCGGTTGCTACTCGAGCATCCCGCACAGTAAATGTTGTCGGCCTGACGGAGGGCTGAGGAGGGGTTCAGTTAATTTAACGCGAGTACGGGAATCGCAGAACTCGAATGGAATCGATTGATGACGCCTCGCCCATTATCACACACCCACCTCTCCAAATGTGCAGCTTTTCTCAGGTAGGCATCATGAGACAAGAATGGAGGTTGGCGGCTCGGCCCGATGGTCCCAGAGTTTCGAGAGCTTCTGGGGCCGCATTTGGTGGGATTCAACCCCACCGGGCCGCGCACGAAGCTCCGCGCTCAGCGCGTCTTCTCGCGACTGGACACGAAAGCTCAATCTCCGTCTAGTCGTATCATTCTGATATCAGTCGTCCTGAATACTGTCGCTCTGGATGCGGTAGTAGATGAAGACGGCTTAAGATGGAAAGCTCCGGAAAGCTCAATGGCATGTGAACATGGCGCCGGTACAGACTGGGCCAGGCAAAGTTCATGAGCTGGCTGAAGCAGACAGCCGAGAAGCTGACGACGCGAAAGAATGAGCCTGAGACACAAGCAAGCAACGCTCCCGTTGTTGCACCGCAGCAGTCGCGCCGCGAAAAGAAAAAGGCCGCAATCGACCCGTGTGCGGGCGCAGCATCCGACAAGTTCGTCGATTGGACCCAGCTCGAGGTGTCTGCCCACCGCATCGCCGACAACGCGAACCCCGAAGACGTGCCCGATTCCGCCATCAACATCCTCCACGACGTCGTCAATCTGCGGAAGAAGAGTTTCCGTTTCTTTACCAGCGCCGCCAACCACTCCAAGGACGAGAAACTCGAGCAGAGCAATGCCAACCACGCCCAACCCGTCAACGTCCTCGAGCGGGTCCTGGCCAGACTGAAAATTCTCGTCAAGCGTGGGAAAACCAGGGAGCGCACGGATGAGCCAAAGGACGGGTCCCGCGTCACTACGGCCGACTTGAGAAATCTGTTCGCCTATCTCGAGGTTGAAACCGCCCCGGACGCCGCTGACGACACCCCCGACCGAGAACTCGAAACAGACCTCCCGCCGGACGACGACGCCAAGGCACACCAGAAAGCTGGGAGAAGGAAGGGAGGAAAGAAGACAGTCAAACCCAAGAAGCCCCAAAGACGAGCCGAAAGAGCAGTTGCCAAGACTAGCGGCGGCATACCTTGGATAGACAAGTTCCGCTTTGGGTTGCCCGGCGAGGATGATGACGAGGAGGACGAGCTCGATCTCTACATGATGGTCCATTGCTTCTTCGAGGACTTCAACACCATCCGGAACCATGTGGCTGAGCTCTGGCGCGATTATTGGTACGACCGGCCCGTGCCGCTGGTCACGCTAGCAGTCGTTACCAACGCCTTCAAGCTCTTCCACCAGCTCGGGTACGATATTGCCAAGGAGCTGAGGCCCAACAGCCCGAGCTTGGCACGGTACGACTTCATGATGAGCGTGCTCTTTTACCACTATGGCATCGATCATATCGACTACGACTCCTACGACCAATCTGACAAAAAAGAGGCAGATGAGCGGATCTGGGAGGACGAGGCCGATTGGCTGGCCCTCCCGTCTTACTTTGAACTGGAGCATGTGCTGATGATGATCATCCAGGGAAAGACGCCCATGCTCGCCCCGTCCCAGCGCAAGCCTACTACTGTCTATGGCGCCAACACACCGGAAGACTAGAAGACGTTCCAGTCCAGTGCAACCAACCAGATTGTCCTCGAAAGTGCTCACCTGAAGGTCTTGAGGCACAACCGGCAGGAGTCGCCCGTGTTGCCCTCCGAATGCCACCTCTTGTCGGATTTTCAGGCGTTCCTAAGGAGGAAGGATCATGACTCGGCCCTAATCTTTTCTCTCCACCTCTGGGTGGTCATCCGCAATATCATGGAAACCGACCATGACCAGCCATTCACGACCTGCAGGCCACTGCCGGCAAGCTCAAACAAGCCTTGGAGAACCACAATCGCAGCAAATATTGCAAGGATTACGACTTCAAGCGAATCTGGCTCGGCCGCCTCTGGGAGGCCAAGCACTTCATGGCTGAAAACTTCATGTGGGAGGATAAGAAAGCTCGCTTCCGCCAGGTCGGCATTCAGGAGGACCCGGCGCCATCTTTCTGCTCAAGCACGAGCCTGTCTGCGCCGGGCTGCTCGACCTCCGCGCACGTCTCGTCTACAGCGAACTGTGACTGGAGTTCGTTGCGCTCAGTTCCATCGTTGACGCAGCAGCACACCTGTATCGCGAAGCCCTCGCGGTGGGTCCGAGCCTCCCATGATGGGTTGAAATTGACAGGTATGTCGATACATGCGCCGAAGACTGCCGGTTCAGGCGCGGGTTGCAGCCCTCGCAGGGATCAGTTGCCATCATCCACAATTTTGCCGCCTCAACCGGCGATGAGACTGTCAAAGAAAAGAGGGCAGAGGGGATGGACAGCGATAAGAAGTCCATCCCAAAGATTGCCGTGCGGGGACTCTTTACCGGCGATACGCGTTTGACGACAAACCCGTCACCATCGTAAGTACCTCGAACAGCTCAGGGCACAACTCTCGCAGATCAAACACAGCGAGCGAGGGGTTGACAGACTACGTGCCCTCATGGATCCCTCCGAGAGTGACGCTCAAGACGGTCACGGTAATGGTGATGTGACTCTTGTCAAGCGTGAGAATGGCTTGACGAAAACCAGGAAGACTGAATTGGAGAAGGAGCGCAAGGCAAAGCTCTCCCAGTTCTCGCCCATCGACATGCTCCAGATGCTGGACAAGACGGTCACGTCTCAGCTCGAGGGGATCCTCACGCTCGACTAGTTTCGACTGTTTGACGAGTCAGCCTTCCTGCTTGCATTGGTTGTCGGGGCCTTCGGTGACAGGATGTGGGATCGCCTTGGTCCCCCCCCATGTTGCTTACAGTTCCTCGATTGCTTACCCAGTGTCCTGGGTCAGGACTTGGCCTCCTCGGGTCTCGGGAAAGCAGACCGAGATCATCCAGGAAGTTGTCGAGGGCTGCAGGAGCTTCAGCCAAAGAAGGGAAGGGTCCGTTCCGTCCCTTGACTCACACAATGCGGCTCCGTGCTCGATGCAACCTGATCCCACCGGCGTGTTGTAGCATCGGGCCGGACTTGATGCGATATCCATACCCGCAGAGGTGGCTGGCGAGTCGGCCACCCGGTTCGGGGATTGTAAATATCCCTCCTTTCCTATGTAATGTTCCTGATTGGCTCGTTTGGGGCACGGCCGGCGTGACTCAATCTGCAACTGTGAATGACTGCAGACTCAGTTGCTGTAAGAGGAATGGAGGCCAAGATGTCGTGCATCTGCTTCGGCGGGGCATGGAAACTTCAAGACTTCCACGTTGATCGTCATTGGATATATCAGCGTCTACGGAATCCGAGGCATTTGTACCAGCAAACAACTCGCTTCATCCCTCGCGTCCCAGCATCTTGTCAATCTCTGAAGCTTCTCTTCGTTATACCGCGATCGTCCATTCGAAGCCACGTACCGGGACAACCAACCGCAAGGAGCTACCCCTCGCCATGGCGGAGAAGCTGAACAGCATCCTCAACAACTACGTCGCCGAAGGCACCGCAACCAAGGACAAGCTGCCTGGCGCGGCCTTTGTTGTCGTCAACAAAGATGGTGCGTCCTCAACCCCTCGAACCCCCCCGGAGCACCCAACCAAGCAACCCCCTTTACTAACTCCGCGGCCTCAGGACCCATCTACCGGGGCAGCGCAGGCCGCACCCGCCTCTCATCCGACTCCCCTCACTTCACACCCTCCTCCATCACCTGGATCGCCTCCATGACCAAGCTCCTCACAGCAACCACCATCATGCACCTCGTCGAGCACCGCCCGGACCTCGTAACCCTCGACACCGACCTCCGCCCTCTCGTCCCCGAACTCGCCAACCTGCAAATCATCACGGGCTTCAAGGCCCCTGAATCCGATGGCGGGGAGGGTGAACCCATCCTAGTCCCCAATACCCGCCCCATCACTCTCCGCCACTTGCTCACCCACACCTCGGGTTTCGGCGTCGATATTGCCGACCCGGACCTGATCCGCTGGTCGAAGTATGTCGGGCGCAAGGCAGACCAGAACAGCTTAAGCTGTACCCTCGAAGGGTGGACAACGCCGCTCAAGTTTGCGCCCGGGGACGGGTGGTATTATGGGTCTGGTCCGGACTGGGCCGGGCTGGTGCTCGAGAGGTTGACGGGGAAGAGGCTCGGGGAGTATATGGAGGAGTTTTTGTTTAGGCCGTTGGGGGTCAGGGATACGGGGTTCTTTGTGAATAGGCTGCTTCCGGAGGGTGGTAAGGATAGGGAGGAGAGGTATGTGCCTGTTGCGGAGAGGGATGCCGAGTCCGGGGAGTGGAGGGAGGGGACAGTGCCGTTCCCCGCGGAGCCGCCTTGTGAGAGTGGTGGTGGGGGGCTGTACTCGAGTGCGGTGGACTATGGGAAGGTTATGCAGATGCTGTTGGGTGCGTTAGCCGGGGAGGAGAGTGGCGTGGTGGGGGGTGAACTGGTGAGGGAGATGTTTAGCCCACAGTTGGTGGAGAAGCAAAGGGATTGGTTAAGGGCGATTATCTGGGCGTATGGGTCGGGCGCCGAGTTGCCGCAGGGCTCGCCGGTCGATTTTGGCATCGGGGGCCTCTTGAACACAGCCGATGTGGAAGGAAAGCGGAGGAAGGGCAGCGTGATGTGGTCAGGGGCTGGCAATGCGCGATGGGTGAGCCGCTGTGCTGTGGTGCTTTGATAGTGAGCGGTTGCTGACGTGTGTTTAGTGGATCGATCCTGAGACAGGCATTGGCGCAGCCCTGTTTGTCAATGCTGCCCCGTATGGCGACCCGACTGTGCTTAAGATGTACGACGAGCTGGAGAGGACAGTATATGGGGAGCTTCTCCCGGCGTGGCAGGCATCCAAGTAGGGGTGGAAAGGGATGGGGTCGGTCGAAGCGCTCTACATGAAACATTGACCGTGAATCTAGTAAACTCAGGGATAGACAGGAAATCGCCGTCCAGACTCCAAACACGCATGTGTCCGCTCAAAAGTCAACATGCTTGTCACTCCGACCCGTAACGCTCGACCACCGCCTTCTGTCCCCAACCTCTTTCTCGTCTGCTTCCCTCCATGGTTTACTGTACCGGTTAAAGTAACCCCAGCCCTGGTCATTCGTCCTCGTCTCGGTCCCTCGCAACACGAGCCTGTACTCAGTAATGGGCATGTCAGGCGCCGGCTTCATCCGCAGCCTCAAGCTCCTGATGCCCGCCCAGCGGAAACACCCCCTCCCCTTTTCGAATGCTTCAAACGCAGTCGGCGAGTCCGTCAGCTCACCTCCAGGCACCTCCGTCAACACCACCACCCGCCAATCCCGCCGCCTAAACGCATTGCTGCTGCTCTGCATGCGGTCACTCAACAGCTCATAAATCTCATCCTGTACCTTCCAGTCCAGCTTCCGGACCCGCTTCTCCAGATCCGCAGCATACAGCGTATTCACCCACCCGCCGCCGCCAACACCACCACCACTCCTGCTCCCGCCATCAGCTTTGTTATTACCACCCTCAGTCCGCGGCTTGCAAAACCTCCTCGCCTTTCCCTCCGCTCTTCCCAGCCCCATCACCCCGCGTCCCGGCTCCTGCACATGCGCGACGACGGCCGCCTTGTGCATGGCCACCGTCGCGGCGAGCTCGTCCTGCGAGAAGTGCGTGTTGGGCACGACGGACAGGATGGAGCCCTCCTCGCGGTCGAAGTGGCGGAAGAGGGTGATGCCGAGGGCACGGAGGTGCAGCTGGGTGCGCGGCGTCGGGTGGTGGTAGGTTATTGTCCAGGACTCGAGCACGGTTTTTTGGGCTGGGGGGAGTTGCCTATCTCGGGGTTAATACTTTCCATAAAACTTGGATTGGAAGAAGGTAAACAGGGAGGGAGGAGGACGTACAAGGGCTGTGGCTGACAGACGAGGTCGTATCGCCGGGGGGATAGCGGCAGGGTGGTGTAGGCCGTCGTGTGGGCATTGCTGCTGACCGAGGGGAACCGGGATGGGAGGAAGACCCGGCGGTGGTGGATTGAGTTATGGATGCGGGCGCTGTGAGAGTGTGAGGGCCGGTAATAGTCCTCCTCGTCGAGTGTTGCGCTGGATTCGCCTGTCGAGCTGAGGATTTCGTCCAGTTCTGGGAGGAGCTGCGCCTTTTCCTCCAGTTCCAGAGCGAAGTGTGGAATCAAGGGAAGACTTGGTGGCCGGGTGTTTGGCGCCATCGTGTTTGCCCGTTAATATGTCAAAGCGCCTGAAGTCTTCAGTCAAGCTAATTTGGCTATTCCATCAGACTGGGGATGCGTCAAGGGTGGTGGTGATGGATCGGTTAACAATAAGGGATTCGTCGGCCTAGACATGCTGTCCCATTTAGATGTGCAGGCCTTTCGGCCTGTTGCTTCCATCATTATTATATTGTTCAGATGCTCAGCCGTTATCGCATCTCTGACGGCGCAGCTCGCAATCGGCCCCGGCTCCGGTTGGTACCAGAGTGGTGGTGGTGAGACGTCTCGTTGGAGGACAAAGACGTAGTTGGTGGTATTACTATTTCTGGGATTGATTTTGGCTCACTCTTCCCACATTGCGGCACTGAATCGGGACCCTATATGAGGTCGTGTGGGCTGTAACATGTTTTACGTTCTGCCTGGAGCCCCCTGCATGCTCCTCGATGGATCCTAGCGGCCGTTGTGCCGCCAACCCGCAACCGCGGCGCAGCATAGGCACAGCACCAGGCACAAGCATGCCATCATGTAGATTAGATTTTAGGAGTCCATTATCACGGATTGAGAGTCAGATTTCTGATAGAGAAACTGAGCGGATGCGAAAGTCCAAAAGTCAGCTATCACCAAGGCTGCTTGCTACCATGATTATTGGTCGAGATTTTCGACTTAGATCAGCAGTCATCCTTGGCTCAAACTGTACCTCCTTCTCTGATCCCGAATGTCGCCATACACATGACTGCGACCAGACCCTGAACTCACACACAAAGCGGGAATGCTGTGATGAAGCCGGCTGACACCACTTTCAACCGCAACATTTAGAACAATGAACCGGCTCTTTGTGTCCAAGCTACACTTTGGTCTTACAGAAGGACCGGAGATCCAAACGGCGAGTTCGCAGGAAGTGCCTAATACAGCAGGGCAAGCAGCATCTCTGAGTTTGAGCAGTAAGAACGGTAAGATTAACATTACTAGAGAGAACAGTAAACAAAAGCGGGAAAACCCCACAAGAAGTAGGGAACGCAAAGGCTTATTCCTTCATCCATTTGCTGCTCTCCCTCAGCCATGCCTCGAGGTCCTGCATCGAAGGAACCTCCCTCTTGCAGGCCGCTATATCAGCTCCGTATCCCTCGTTCTCAAACCAAGCAAACATGTCCCCGAGCTCCTTCATCCCCCACATCGCAGCCCTGCCGACAATGGTCCAAGCCTGCGGCAGCGGCTTTCCTACGACCCTCTCAAACTTCTCCCTCGCCTCCGCGAGCGTGAGCTCGTCACCGGCCAGCGCGAACGCCCTGCCCGACCACTTGGCGGGTTCACTCAGCGCCTTGGCGGCGAAGATGCCGATGTCTCTCACGCCGACAAGCTGCAGCTTGGTGTTCGGGCTCAGCGCGGCCGCCCACATGGCGGTGAAGACGGAGCCGAGCATGCCCGGGTTCATGTTGTCGAAGAAGCCGACGGGGCGCAGGATGGTCCAGGTGAACTGCCCGGGTTCCTTGTCGGCCTTGTTGCGCAAGTGGAGCTCGATGTTGTGCTTGGAGCGGAAGTGCCGGATGTCGGTCGGGTTGGTCCAGCTCTTGTCGCCGCCGCGGTCGACTGAGGTGAAGACGATGTGCTTGACGCCGTGCTCGACGGCCGCGTCAATGAGCGGGATGGCTTGCTCTTCCTCATTGATCTTGCCCAGCGTGGTGACGACGAAGAGACTGGCGATGGAGCCTTTGGGCTGGGAGGCGAAGATGGGCTGCGGGTTGGTGTTGTCTCCTTCGACCAGCTCGACAACGCCCTGGTGGGCCGAGGCCAGAGCTTTGGCGCGGTCAGATTGCGCATTGCGGGTCAAGGCGAGAATGTGGAAGCGCGATGAGGCTTCAGGGAGGTCGAGGAGAGCATTGATGACGGCGCCGCCTTGCTGGCCGGTTGCGCCGACGACGAGAATGTTTTGGGGAGCCATGGGGACGGTTGTGCGTGTGTGAGTGAGTGAGGATGTTGTGTTGGATGTGTGTTTGATTGATGCCGAGTTGAGTGCCTAAAACGAACAGCTGAAGCCTGGAAACAGCCTTCACTAAGTACTCACCGACCCGACTTACAGAATCCATTTTTGATGACGACAGAAGCGGATTCAAGGCATGCGATCCCTGGATGGTTTCCAATGCAATCGACCAGCCGAGAACAAGCTACATGGGACGATACAAACTTGACGCATGCGATTTCCAACCATCGCTCGCAGGAGAAACATGCTTTAGTCAATTGCAGGGAGGACTTTGTCATCATCTGCCGCCTGTTTATGGAGCAAGACACAAAGAAGATGACAAACTCGGAGTCCGGAGCGGAGAACTGCCTAGCCCTGGTTCTTGGCCCTGCTCTTTTTGGGGGGGGAACGAGGGGGCTGCCGGTACTCTGTAAGGTGGGTCATGATCCTCCCATCAGTATTCGGCAAGTGGTCTGTGCGGAGAGCAGAGCCCCACCAACCCTCGTTGTCTTCGTGGCCCTGTTCTGGCCTGCCGCTTCGTCGTCGCAGCTGTGATCCACAAGGCAGAAAGTAGACACCTCAACACATTCCCAAGCCTTGAAGTATTCGATATCTCACCAGATCTGTAGCAGCTGTCGCAACAAACAAAAGTAAAGAAAGGGAAAGAAGAAAGCGCCAAAATGAACCGCCTCTTCGGCAGCAGCGCCCCCAAAGCGCCCAAACCAACCCTCAACTCAGCCATCTCCAACATCGAGGCGCACATCTCCTCCATCGACGTCAAGTTGGCCTCCATCAACGCCGAGCTGCAAGGCTACCAATCCAAGCTCTCCAAGATGCGCGAGGGGCCCGGGAAGTCCGCGCTCAAGCAAAAAGCCGCCAAGGTCCTGCGCGAGCGCAAGCGGTACGAGGCGCAGCGCGACCAGCTGCAGTCGCAGGTGTGGAACATGGAGCAGGCGCAGGCGATGCAGGACAACCTCAAGAACACCATGGTAACCATTGACGCGCTCAAGAGCACCAACAAGGCGCTGCGCAAGGAGTACGGCAAGGTCGACATAGACAAGATCGAGCGCATGCAGGACGAGATGGCCGACTTGCTGGATATAGGGAACGAGATCCAGGAGAGCCTTGCTCGGAGCTATGATATACCCGAGGATGTGGACGAGGCCGAGCTCGATGCTGAGTTGGAGGCGCTCGGGGAGGAGGTTGAGCTGGAGAGGGAGATGGCGGGCGGCACGATGGAGGGGGGGTTGCCAAGTTTTCTGCAGGATGAGGTGCCTGAGTTTATTGACGAGCCACCATCGGTGGCTGGGAAGGTGAAGGAGGCTGCTGGCTAAGGGAAAAGCTGATCAGGAGGCGGAAACGAGCACGGTTCAACTGTGTGGAAGTGTTGGGAGTTTGTTGGTTGGTTAGCGGCAGCGTATTCGGCGAGAGCAATCTGATCTTGCAACGGTACTTCATGGTGATTGCGCTTCTAGCATTGTCATTACAGTTAAATGTACAGTTTCGCTGACCCCCTGACGCTATGTACGGCGCGTCTCCATCCCATCGTCAATTATCAAAAACCCTTCATGCCTGAGACCCGAGAATCCAAGAATCATGCATCCTAACCATCTCCCTTCGTTCCAACGCCTTCCAACCCGTTAATCCACGGACCCAAAAAACCGACTGGCCTCCTCCAGCTCCGGGTCTCCGTTGCAAAAGTCCCACCCGACAATCACACTCCTCTGACTACAGCAGATGATGCGTCGCGCGTCATATTGCAGCTTGAACACCCGGGCAGGGTTAGCTGGGTCAACGACCTCGAATTGTGCAGGCGCCTGGGCAATGTGCGGTTGCTGCTGCGCCTGCGCTTGCGCTTGCGGCTGACCTAAGGGCGAAGGCGGGGGCGGGACAGGAGGAGGGTTCAGACCATGGTCAGCCCCGGACCCGGCAACGGCGGGCCCAGCAACGGAAGCAGGAACAGTAAAACCACCAGCAGCAGAAGCAGCAGCAGCGGGAACAACAGCAGGAACAGGATGGGGTACCTGATGCATGGATGCCCCTTGGGGAGGGGCTTGCGCGTGTGCCTGGTTTGCAGAGGCGGCTGCCAGCTGGGCCGGGGTCGGTTGGCTGCCAGCAATCCCCTCCATCGAAGCCTGGCCGGCGGTCGAAGACCCCGATGCCGCATCCTCTTGATTTCGTAGCGCCTCGCGTCTTTGCCGTGCTTGCTCGAACTGCGCCCTCATAAGGGCGCTCGAGTACGTCTGCCGAAGCTGGCTTCTGAGAACCGGGTTCTGCTGCCGGTCGATGCAGGCCTCCACGTAGCTCCGATGGCTGAGGATTTGGGGGTAAGCTGCGAGGGCTTGCGCTAGGGCATGCTGACCGCCCTGCACAACGCTGTCGATTACCTGGCAGAGCTGCTGGGGCATTCCCGGCGCAGCGTCCGCCTGGCCCAAATCCGTGGTAAGCGTGCTAAGTGGCGGCAGCGTCTGCCCAATTGCTGAGGGACCTGGGGAAGCACTAGCCGTTCCTAAACGCGATGCTGTGGCTGGCGCGGTCGTCGGGGTTCCTGCGGCGACAGGCGCTGTAGCAAAAGGCCCGCTTGCCGCCGTTCTCATCGCTCTGAGGGCTTCGCGACTGACAAGATTCTGCACCGAGGGATGCAGGGGCACAGACGACTGCGCGCGATCATGCTGTAGGGCGGCAACGGCGGCCGTCTCCTGCTTGAAGTGATGTTGGTCTTTCCAGACGCCTTCCTTGTCTCTCCGCCATATGATGATGCTGGCGTCATAGCTCCCGCTGACAATCCGCCCGTACTTGCCGCCTCCTCCTCCGGGGGGGAGCTTGGCTCCGTACGCACAGATATCCTCTGGTCGCCTAGACCCAGCATTCGCGGGACGCCTTCCCGACCTCGGCCTCTCCCGCTCGTCGATCAAGCCCATCTCAACCGCCTTGAAGTACTCTTGATCCACTTTCTTGGCCTCGGCAGCGTCATCTTCGACGCTGTAGGGGAGATCCCCGAAGCCGGCCTGCACGGTGCGTACCAGGCTGGAATGGGCACGGAGAGTGGCAACCTCCAGCCCGGTCTGGCGGTCAAACACCTTGATTTCGTTATCACTACTGCCACTGACAATGCGACGACCGTCATACTGCACGCAGGCAATGCCCTTGTGATGACCGACAATCGTCCGCGTGCACACCTGGGTTGGCCAGTCCCAGACCTTGATATAGCGATCTCCGCTAGCCGACACCACCTCGCGGTCGTGGATCTGCACAGCATTGACGGCGGCACCGTGGCCCTCCAGGCACCCGATCATGGTCCACGCCGGGACCACCGGAAAATCGTCAGGCGTCATGGGCAGGTTGTAGCCGTAGTCCTTCACATTTCTCGGTACCGGATCCACTTCTTGATATCCCAGGTCGCCGTGGCGAAGCGGCTTGCGGTTGAAAACCTTGATCGTCTTGTCTTTGGAGCAGGTCACCAGGATGCGCTGATCGAACCTCACATTAAGCACCGATTCCCGGTGCGCGTTCTTGAGAATCTGGATCGGCTCTCCAGTTGAAAACCTCCAGATGATGACATCCGAGTCCGAGCTGCCTGAGACGATCAAATCCTCTTCCGGGCTGGAATCGAACTGCAAGCAGAGAACGGACCCTCGGTGTTTGGCCAGAGTGCGAAGACACCGCCGCGACTTCATATCCCACACCTTCAGCGTCCGATCTCGGCTCCCACTAACGAGGTACTGTGAATTGTGTTGGAGGCTGTAGACGCACTCCCCGTGACCTTCCTCCGGGTAGGCGGGATGCGGAAACTGGAAATTGACATACTTCCCACGCTCCCAGTTTGATTCAAGCCGCCGCCTCATGGTGTAGAGATACTTCCAGTTGATTCTGTATTGAGTGGACGATCCATCCCAAGTCCACAACGTCGACTTAGGCAGACGTGGTGTGTCCATCACTGTTTCCAAGAACGAGGGCTTGGTAGGTGTGGGCCCCCTTAGCCCCGGGGACAAAGCTCTCCCTTTCCCCTTGTTCATTGCTTTGCCCATAGAAGTGGACCTTGTCATTGGGTTCGGGGTGTCGAGATCGACCATTTGCTGGGGCATACCACTCTTCGGAGCAGGGTTGCGTGGCCCGCCGAAGATGCTGATCTGCTCCAACGTCATGTTCGTCGGTTCCTGTCCGACACCGGTCCCTGCATCGACCATCACCGTGTCTGTATCGGCGCCTAGCGTTGGTGATAGCGACAGCGCGCGCTTTTTGTGCGCATGACCCTTGTCTCCGAATTGCGGCCGTTGCAGCGCACCATGCGCAGAGGAGGACGGTTTGTTGATCTCCCGCTCCGCCGCGACGATCTCGGCAGGCAATGCTTTCCATCCTTCGAGATAATACAGCTGCTCCCACAGCTTCCGGTCCAAAGCGAGATCGTACCATGCCCGACAGCATCGTGCGACGTTGATGAGCGAGACGGGGTCAAGGTACTCTAGAACTTTGAGGCACACTTCGGGAGGTAGGTAACGCACGAAATCGATGTATAGGCGGGGGTGGAGGTTCCCGACGATTTGGGAAATGACGCTTGTGGGGAGATCGTGGAGAAGGGCCATGGCAAGCTCTGTTCATGCCAACGGTCAGAGTTCCCTTATTAGCACAGTCTTGCGTACGCGAAGGGCGTCAAAAACCTACCGGTCTTGCGAGTGATGGAAAGTCCAGATAGGTGCTGTATCAACCATGGGGGAAACTCATCGCGTGACCGGCTTGAACCCAATGCCGTGAGGGCGTCCTCGCGCGACTTGAGCGAGAAAGGTACCGGGGCGGAGAAAGCGGTCAAGGGATGTTCAGAGTAACCCTCGTCGGGCTGAGGAGTGAAACCAGCCATCGCTTGTCGGGTGCCGCGAATCTGTGCTCAGAAATCGACGTGCATTGACTCCGGCGCACTCGGAAACGAGAAAGGCGGTGTCGGGGATGGGCCGTAGAAGCAGGTGGTGACTCGCGAAGAGCAAGGACGATTCATTCGAGAAGGTGAAGTAGGGGCGATTGATGTTGGATGTTGTCGCTGGCGCCGTGTCACAATGCGACACCGGGATAGGTGATGGTATTGTCGTGACAACAGTGCCGCGTCCGCCAGTCAATTGTGGTGACGCCGAGATTTTGTGCCTTGGTGGCCAGCAACCTGGCTGCGGCACAATCTGGGACGGCGAGATGGATTATTGGGATTGATGAGGTTGGAATCGATTGCTGCTAGGAATCTCAGCGCCTTGCTCACCGTGAACTTTCGAACAGCGGCTGACAAACTTCCACGAAGGGTGTGGAAGTTGGAACTCTCAGGCATGATTGGGCTGGGTTGGCGGGGCGAGGCGGGTAGGTGGGCGAAGTGGGCCCAGCCGAGTTACTGTGGGAATACATTCCGCCGCCCGGACTGAGACTCCAGACTAAGGTACAGGTACTGTACCTAGCTTACCTCCGTACTCGTCGGGACTTTGAATCGCCAACCCGATACCTGAAGGTAACCGCCAAAAGGGGCCCGGGCCAGGAGCTGCTGCTGGTTGACAGCCAAGATCAAAGTCATCTGCCGCCCTCAGAAAGGAGGAATCCACCCCAAAATGAGTCTGTGATGAGCTTCTGAACGGTGACCCAAGGACGGTGACCAAACGGGTTAGCTCTCTCCAGGCATGGAACCAGCTGCCCGGTGGCCATGGCAATCTTATGCTTGATTGTCCTGGAGGGGCAGCCAGAGATGCGGCCGACCCATTGTTCCACACCCCTCATCAGGTTGACAACGAGCTTCTGAAAAGCAGCTCCAAGGCCTCACTCACCACGACTTCATCAGGGCAGGGATCAATTGTTCAATTGAATACGGGATGGGTGGACTCCTCAACTCCGGGTCACAGCTTCAAAATGGGCTGCGGTGCATCCGATATCCCGGGTTTGGGTGTCCCTTTCGTCTGCACACTTAAGTCGCGTACATAACAAGTACCTCACCCGGCAGCATGAATGTCGAGTTCTCAACACATCCCACTTCCGTCTTGCATTTGCTTCTTTGAACTCGGCATCTCGGATGTATTCCAGGTTGTTTCCAACCGTAAGTAGTCGGTGAGCCGATTTGCTCTTCAACCTGTCCGAGGGACAGAGATTGCAGATTGTCATACAACGGCCCGGAAGAAACTGCACAGCCTGTACAGACAGGCCGAATGATCGAGAACTTTCAATCACTGTGTTACGTTCCAGAAGACAACGGGACAGCCGAAGAGGGACGGAAGGCGAGGTGAGTATGAATGTGATATGCATCTTGAAACATTACCACTGGACGCCCTGAGAACAGCCGGTACCTCCGTACCTGTAACAATATCTTAAACACAATTCGCCGGCTGCTGCTTTCCCCCCTGGTGTGTGCAGTAGATGGGCCCCCGAGTCCCGCTCACCGCGAACCCACATCAGCCCAGGCGCCTCCCAAAGTCAGAACGAGCTGCGCACCTTCTGCCGCCAACCAACCAGCTCCGAGAGCGGTCACTTGCCACGACCCTCCGTTTCAGACCACATCTCAGCACCTTGACCCGAGTTCGAGTCAGGCGGGAACATTCAGCACTCGAGACCGCCCATCCTTAGCAAGTTTGCGCAAGTCGAAACCGTGCAACAGCGACGAAGGCACCAGCCACAAACATCGACGAGTCAAAGCCGCCGAGCGACCACTTTCAGCCACAGCCTACAAGGGGAGGGAAGGTCGCACGCAACGAAGAACCGAACCGCCAGGAACCAGAGAAGTCAATCGCTGCGCTGCAAGCAAAGATTACAATTTCGACAGCCATCGATAACCAGAATCACGGCGGAACGCGGCTGCTCCGTGCACCAGCTCGGCGTCAACGAGTGAGCGTCAGCCACCGAGCGCTTGCCCTCGGACCTGTGGACTCCGATAAGCCCTCAGGCCTGCAGGTAGAGAAAGGCGCCTCCGCGTCCCTCGTGTGCTCGATTTCGTCAACTCTCGGTCGCCAGAATCAAATCAGCGACCTGGTTGTACTACAACACGACACATTGTTCCGTTCTTTACAGCGCTTGATTGAGGCGCATTCTCTATATCACCAGCGATCAGTCGACGGTTCCATCACCCCTCCCGTCTCGTCGACCTCCCCACCGTCGTTGTGCGAATGGGGAGTGCGTTATGGCCCATGCTCCCCTCCTTCGCATGAATACGGGCCCACCTATGGATCTCATTGATAGATTGAACGGGATGAGCACCGCCAGCACGTCGCGCGCGAGCCAGCTGTCTGGCTCGTCGACTTTTCCCGTCACTAACTCCTCCACATCGGTGAACTCGCTATCCACCGCCTCAACCATTGCCGTGCCGCCAAATGGCCAAGTCGTGGCTACCAGCAATATCATCAACCAGCGGGCCGATGCGTCCCGGTCGTTATACCAAATATGCGTCTCCCTCAAGCAGAGGTTGGCGAAGGTGCCTGGCTTCGAAGGATACATGGAGCAGCTTGAGCATATGGCGGCCGACCCGGACGAGGGTGGCCCAGTCGAATCGCTATGGAAACTCCTGCGTACCGGATACCCACTCCTCGCCATTTACAATGTACTGCAGCCGGATACGCCTCTGCAGGTCCAGGAACCCCCAGGCGCGTCCGAAGCGAAGCGGTCCAAAATCGCCATCCTCAGGTTCGTCGAGGCCTGCAAGTCCAAGCTGATGCTTCCGACCTCCGACGTCTTCATCATTACCGACTTGACAGGCAACGACACAACGGGCTTTGTCAAGGTGAGTAGTCCGGTGCTCGCAATGCGGGTTAGCCAGCGGTCTGACTTCCAGTTTAGGTTACCTCGGTTATCAACCATGTTCTCGATCTTGCCGAACAACGCGGCCTGCTGCTCCAGATCCAGCCATATCCGGAGGACGATGCGATGCAGCCCGGCTCGCAAATGAGCTATCGTGACTACATCGTGCGTGAGCTCGTCGACACAGAGCGGAAATACGTCCAGGATCTCGAGAATTTGCATGATTTGAAGAAGACGTTGGAACAAAATGGCATCATCCCAGGCGACGTCGTCCACAACATCTTCCTCAACATCAACGCCATCCTGGATTGCCAGCGCAAGTTCCTGATCCGGGTGGAGACAACAAACTCGATGCCACCATCAAGACAGGAGTGGGGTAGTCCGTTCGTAGCATACGAAGAGACATTTAATATGTGTTATCAGCCCTTCATTGCGAACCAGCGGAAGGCCGGCCAACTCGCCAGCAAGGTGTTTGACAAGATTCAAACCGCCGGGCACCCGGTTGCCTGCGATATCAACACGCTTGACGGCTTTCTTCTGAAACCCATGCAGCGCCTTGTCAAGTATCCGCTCCTTCTCAAGGTATGTTCACCCAGATATCCGCCATGATTCGAGCTGCGTGGCTAACCTCTCATAGGATCTTCTGAAAAAGAGTGAAGACGAAGTGACCAAGGCAGATCTTAGTGCAGGCATTGAAGCCGCCGAGCGAGTGCTGCAAAAGGCTAACGAGGCTGTGGACCGTGACCTCTTGGATGAGGCAGTTGAGGACTTGATCTCCCGCGTCGAAGACTGGAAGAATCACCGCGTAGACCAATTTGGGAAGTTGCTCATGCATGGTGTTTACACTGTCATCACGGGCAACGGTGACCAGGAGAAAGATGTAAGCTGTCTGCCGCGTTCACGTCGACCGCCATGCACTGACTTTAGTCTCATAGTATGAGATCTACCTCTTCCAGTGCATACTGTTGTGCTGCAAGGAGGTAGTGCCTGGGAAGAGCAAAGACAAGAAAGACAAGACACGGTCGACGGGACCAAAAGTGCGCAACAAGAATGCAAAGCTTCAGCTTAAGGGCCGGATTTTCATGACCAACGTCACGGATGTCGTGGCTATGTCCAGGACAGGTAATCCACCACGGTGCTCTCTCCCTTGCAGCGACAGCGGCTGACTTGGTAGGCTCGTACACGGTTCAAATCTGGTGGAAGGGCGATCCCGGCGTGGAGAACTTCATGATCAAGTTCCAGAACGAGGAGACCATGAAGAAATGGGCGGTTGGGCTTGATCAGCAGCGCAAGGCCAACGCGCCCCAACCCCAACAGAGCCTGGATGAAGCACCGCCGACTTTTGCTTGGATCAGCAACGTCGTTGGCGACCTGCAGAACCCCTATAAGGACCCTGAGGACGAGGATGATGACGAGGCCAATGGAAGCCCCTCAGAGACACCTCCGGCTACCTCTCATCATAACGCTCCAGTCGCCATGCCAGGCACAATGCCGCGCAATGCCTCCAGCAGCAGCCTAGGCCGCCAACGCTCGGCAACAAATGAGAGCACTCATTCTCTCGCGGGTTTTGCTCGGGCACCGCCTCCGCGCGGATTCCCAATGGCTCCGCCCGCAAACTTGAGCCTGCATACACAAGTTCCCGGCCAAGTATCGCCTTTACCCCGCGGTGGGGAGTCATATTTCTCTCCCGTTACCGATTCTCCGGCGTCTACCCGGACTAGCACGACCAGCGGGATTTACAGTGCAACAGGGTACCCGTTTCCCAAAACTGGCACACCTATCAACCCGGAGGATAGCAACCGGTACACCGCTCCAGCCACGTCCAGGGCTCCCTCTCGAGACGGGTCCTCCCCCGCGAATGCGTTTGGCACAAACGGGCGCAACCCTCGAGGGCCTTCGATGCCTGTAATGCCCCGCGATTCGGTGCAGTCGGCCCAGCAACAGTCACGCAGCCGGAGCTACAGCACGCCGGACATCAATGGGCAACCCGCCCGCAACGGACAGTCGATACCCGCCGTTCCCGGGATCCCGGCCCACCTCCATCAGCACCACCCGGCCCATCCAACCCATGTACGACATGATTCCAACATCCCGCGTAGCAATACCGGCAGCCCCGCCAATGAGCTCCCCTTGCGGACCAACACGAACTCCCCCGGGACGCAACGTGCAAAGCAGTACGGGGGCACCATGGCACAGTTTCCTACCCAGCCGATGTACTCCCGTCAAGGAACACCCAGTAGTGTGACCAATTTGCCCCCGCCTGGTCCCCCGCCGCCCGGCCCAGCACCGCTTGCGCCTGTTGATCCGTCCAGGACAAGCGCTCCCGGTGGTCGCACGATGATCCCACAAACTCCCGATATCGCCATGCCCAACCAACTCAAGGTGAAAGTCAACTACGAAGCGGGCAACTACTTCACATTGGTTGCACAGTACAACATCACCTACCAGAGCCTAGTCGATCGCATTGACGTCAAGCTCGCCCGGCTAACCAACAGCAGCATCGCTAGAGGCGACCTTAAGCTGCGTTACCGGGACGAGGATGGTGACTTCGTCACGATCCAAGGTGACGATGACATTCAGATCGCGATTTCGGAGTGGCGTGAAGTTAACAGCATTATGCCCGGTGGTCTCGGCGAGATTGAGCTGTTCTGCGTAGGCGAATTGAACTGACCTCGGATACGGGAAACGGAAACAGAAGCAACAGAAAGAAGGTCATGCATCGTTTCTAGACGGCGCCAGGCGACAATATTCCACTTTTCGGTTCTTACATCGGCATATGTCTTCAAGCATACCCGTCGGCAGCTGCTCAGTCTGTTTGCATACTTTTCTTGGTCACTACACGGCGCTAGAGGGACGTTTTGCTCCTTGCTCTTAACAACGAAGAACCAGTAATCGGATGGATGCCCTATACCCGCAGTCGCTCTCTACCCGCCGCTCATTCCAACATTCGCCAGATCGGCCGCTCGTTGACCAAGCCGCATCACAGCTCCGCTATCACCAAGTCCGAAAACCAGCTTATTTCCGCTCATCACACATCCCATATCCCTTTACCCGCATGAATTTTCCTATTATGTTGATGACGACCACACATTAAAGCAGCGACTGCACATATGTTCTCATTTCGTTTCTACTTTTGCTTACTCCTGGCAGGTTGGAGGGTGTTATCGGGAACATTCACATTCCGCTCTTTAGTCTTAATGGTTCTTGCTTGGAGATGGTTTTTTATTGCCGCTTTTTTTCCTTTCTCTTTTCTCTCACTCTCTTTTTATCTTGGGAAACTGCGGGATGGGGTTTGATTGGGCTGGGTTGAACAGGTTTCTGTTGTTCTCGCCTCCCCCTTTTGGCGGTTGATTTTGGGTTCGTTTTGAGGGTGGTGGAAATGGGGCAAATTAGAGGGCGGAGGTTGGAAGTATGGAGGGAGCGTAGACAGCCGGCAGCGGATTATGAGAGAGCTGCTATTTTTTATGTTGTTTCCTGCTTTCATCTTGTAGGCATGTTCTTGCTGCCTGTAGATAAGGACGAATACCCTAGGTGCATTCCTGTCTTAACTTGTCGTTCCTTGATTCTTCGTGACCAGATTCTCCAGCATTGATACAAACCGCCAAATAGTGGTAGGCGAGACTCTTGTCTGCCCCCGGCCTGGATTCGGCAACTCGGCTCGCCCATGTCGTAGACGAATGTCATCTTTTGTGTGTTTTCTTTGTCCGCCCGTTGCTGATATCCGTATGCAATTGTAAGTACATGCCCCAAAGATTTCCCAGTTAACGCCTCCCTTCTCTCTAACACGATATTGTACAGCGCTGCTCCATGCCGTTACATGACGGGGACTGCAACCGATGCGTCATGTGGCTTAATTGGACAGCGGTACAGCCTGCTTCCAAGGAATTTAATCCCCTAGTCCCCTCAACTTCTGTCGTGTTCCGGCAGTCCCTTCTGGTCTCTATCACCGTTTTCGACGCAGGTTCGTTCCTCGTACAGTCGTAGGCATCGACCACAAGCGGGCGTGCTTATTTCTTCTTGCCCTGGGCGATCAACCTCTTCGAGAAACGAGCGAGGTGGTAGTTGATGGTTCTGGAGCCCTTGGCCGGCGCCGGCGGGGCATCCATGCATGCGCGCAGGGCCTGCTCAACCGTCGTGCAGCCCCGGCCTTGGTAGCCAGCGGACGCCCAGCAAGCTGTTAAGTTCGAGAAACAGGCGATATCAGTTACCGGTACATTTGTAGCTCTTTGTCATGCAGGAGTCGAGGGCGTACCCAAAACGGATGACATTATGGTCAGGCACGGGTTCGGCTCGGCGCGGTTAGGCTGGCGGACGCGCAGCACGCGCAAAGGCGGCAGACGGATGGGGTTCTTGTTGGTCATCTTTGAGCGACAGCTGTGTTATTGCGGCAATGGCATCGCGCGGGCTTCGGTTTGCCGTCGCTGGAGTTGTGTTTGAAAGGCAATGCGAATCGGATGGAGTCGCATAATCTGTGATCACGTGGTGATAGTTACCTAAGTTTTCGACTGAGCTTGGCTCAATTCGCACGGCAAAAAAGTGGAGGAGAGCTTTCCCTTGTCTGGATTCCAAACGATCAGTTCTGATTGGTTGCGTTTCGCAGAGGTAAACATTGGATTATCCAGGTCGCATTGCTTCGAGACCCCCTCTCGACCTGGCACGACTTTCGCGATTTCTTCTATCAACGCGTCCCCACGTACTTTTCTCCTGTCCTCGCGCCCTTCCGGTCTCCATGGTATGAGCTAATGGTGATATCCTTCTGTTGTTCACATTACCGATACCCCTTTTTGCACATCTTTTTTTTCTTCTCCCTTGACCATGTTTCCTTTATCCAGTGGCTCGCATGCCACACGCGACCCCAGATTGCCGTCCGAGCAGTAAGTCAATGTTTCTGCCACCACATTCCACGACTGGAATGAGGGCTCACTCGCGTCGTAGGAGCCCGATTACCGCCGAATGCCTTCAGCCCCCTCGAGTATCCTGCCCCCGAGCATGGCAACGCGTTCCGGTTGCCCCTGTGCCTGGCCTGCGTCGACAGCCCAAGATTTGGAAAAGAGTCGGGGGTCCGGTCACTGCAACTGGTCAAGATTCATATGCTCTGGCAATCACAGAGCTGGAGCAGCAAGGCCAGGGCTCAAGGAAGCGGGCGCGACACGCGCAACATATCCCGGCTTGGGGCGACGCGAAGTGGGATCCAAGAGCAGGGAGCGAGCACCACGGAGCTCAGGATCTTGATGAGGCGCGAGGTATGAAGCTGCACATTTCCTGCTGTGGTTTTCGACCTAACGCGCGGGGAGTAGCTACCCTCGCTGCTGCGAAGCAGGACGCCGCAGACCCAGCCGCTACAAACAAATTCAAGACCCGAGACGCGACTTTCCCCGAAGCCAGCCTGAGGTGGGTACCAAGGAAGCGACACAATACGCGGTGGCCGGTTGAGCCGAAGTGGAACGATACCCGCCTTGCGGTCATCTTGCAGCCCTCGATTGACCTTACGGCGCCTGCTTCTCTCGAGCCGGTTGAGACCACAATGAAAATGGACGAGCAGCAGATGAGGAGGCGATCCATCCGCCGTCTCAGCAGGCGCTTTTCTCTCTTTCCCGGAGAGAATTCACCGCGGAAGCTTCCCATGATCAGTCTGTCGCCAACGAAGAAATCAGCGCCAATACCATCTCCGGTCAAAAGGCCGCCCATCACCCTCTCTCCGACCAAAGTCGCAGACTCGCCGCTTCGCTCATTCAGGGTCAACGCAACCCCTACGAAGGTTGTTTTGGAATCGCCAAAGACCGCCCCGCCTGCGATGTCCCCGGCGAAGCCTGCCAGTTCGCCAATCGCACCAGCAGAGGACACTGAGCCCGCATCTCTCAAACAGACTCCTGCCAGCCCTTCTCCGCTCATGTTTGATCAACCCATTCCTGATGCTCAATTCGAGCCGGAGCACGAAACCCGCAGGCGCCTCTCCCTCCAATTGGCGCGTCGGAGCGAACGCGGGTCGAGTGGCACATCACGGCTGCTGGCCCTCAAGACCAGGAGCAACAGTCCCAACCGCCGACACAGCTTCACCTCGGTCGACACCCTGCCGATGGATGCACCAGAACTCTCCAAGAGCAGGCGGAACACCATGGACGTTTTCTGTGTTGGTCCTGATGAAGTTCGTGCGGGCGCAGTGGATGAACCGACCGATGCAACGGTGGCTCGTCACAGCAAAGCAGTGGTTGACGTCGACATGAGAACCAGCGTTGATATCTTCGGCCAATCGAACATAACCGCCTCGTCAGGGGCTCGCGAATCCACGAGCGGTGAGTTGGGTGTCAATGCGACACCGGTCCTCGAGTCTGAGTTGACGTACATGTTACCTCCGAACACCAATACCTCGATCGACGACGGCCTACATGCTTCAAACGCTGTTTCTGCATTCCCCACCAGCACCTCGGACTCTACGGATGGAACAGGGGTGGAGGCGGGAGCGGAAGATGCAAGCCTCCGACAGGCAGCAGCGAGACCAACTCCATGCCACATCCAGCCTGACCACGGCTTCATCCCTACGTTAACGGACTCAACCGACACCGAGGAGCCCCAAATCATGTTTGTGCCGCACGATCCCGAAGGCCTTTCGACCATTTACGAAGAAGCGTCGGTGCTTCAGGATCAGCCTTCCAGCCCTGCTGGTGTCAACGAGACCGCACAGCCGCCCGCCGTTGATGTCGGCTCTCGGTCTTCAGCGAATGAGGCGCGCACGCCAGACGAACTGAACGAAGATCGGTATGACCCTCAAAGTAAGACGGCGACGCCCAGCGCGCTTGTGGATGAAGCATCCGCCCAAGCCGAGGCAATGCGCTCGATACCTGGATCCGGTAAACACAGCTTGAATACTTTTCAACCAGACGTCGTTGCATCTCAGAACGCGGCGAACGAGCAGCTTATGGCCGAGTCGGCGGCTGCAACCCATCCCTTGTTCAACATCCCGACTGGCCACGTTGGCGTGGACGCCATGTCGTCTCCTGATTCGCCACGTTATGACGTGCAGGCATCTTCGATCGAGATCCAACAACAGGTTCCATGCCTGCAGCCTGAGAAAGAAAAAGAAATGTCTCATGTTAGCACCGGCATTGATCCAGATGAAGCGGACGGGTTGGAACATTTTTTTGAACAAGTCCCAGAGGGCACAGACTCTCCATCCCTGGCCGTTGTCTCGACACCTCTCCCCGGAACGCCGCCTAGTGTCCCTGCCACTCAGACCATTGACCACATCGTAACACCGGAGGCTAATGGGTGTGCCGACGCCATGCAACAAGAAAGCTCGGGGTTCACTCCCATCAATGGGCGTCAAAGCTTACCACCGAACGTCCTGTCAAGCCGGCTTCCCGATGAAGAAGAGGCGGAGGCAATCCACGACTCAGATGAGCTCGATGATGATGAAGTGGTTGAGGAGGAACTTCCAGCCAACAATGATGACGAGGCCACCGTGGCTATTGACGAGGATATGCTCACCGGCGAGGCGCCTCACCCTGAGAACGACACTCTCCAGTTACAAGCCAGGCGCGACGATTCGGAGACAGAGATGCTGAGAAAGTTTGTCACGCGGGTAACGGCAGATAAGAACGCCAAGGCAGCAGCAGCCGCCGCCGCGCTCGCAAAGAAGACAGCACGTCGGTCGGGTTCCCTCGGTTCCATCACCTCCTCAACCGGCTCGCCCATGGCCAGGCAAGGATCGGAGACACCCACCAGCAGAACTCCCTTAGGGGCCAAGAGCCCCAACAGCCCAACGCCGACCAAGAAGCGCAAACACGAGCTCGTCAAAGACGACTTGACAAAGGACAAGTCCGTCTCCGAAGACCCATCCATCCAACACAGCGACGGCCCCCGTCTCAAGCGGCGCCGCAAGCGCACCGATCCAGTTCTCGAAAGCGAGAGCGCAACTTCGTCGCCGGAACTCGACTCCCTCCCCTCCACGGGCGCCGGATCAGGCCCGCGCCGCTCCAGCCGCGCCCGCAGCACGCGCGTCGCCCTGAAACCCGCGGCGCCCTCGGCAAACTCGATCGCGCTCTCCATGATCCCAGTGCGCCTGCCCGGGATGGGCGCAATGGACGACGCGGCCCTGGACGCCCACTTGACTTCCATGGCGCGCCAGCGCAGCGAGGAAAAGGATCTCGCGGCCATTACGCGGGGAAATACGCGCAAGAACAAGGGCGGCGCGGTCCCGCCGCAGGTGGTGCTGGCCAAGCAGGCGGAGGATCCGTCGTGGCGGAGGAGGGAGCTGAAGGGGGTGTTTGAGGCCAGGGAGCGTAGGGCCAAGGAGCGGGAGGAGGGTGGTGAAAGTGAAGGGAAGGAGAAGAGGAAGAAGGCTAAGGGGGTGAGGTGGGCGGAGGAATTGGTTAGGTACCAGAGTGACGAGCCGAGTGTGTACAGGGGTATGGCGAGCCAGTTGTTGGCCGATGTGATGATGGCGGATGAGATTGCTGAGGCCGAGCCGCCGGCTGTGGCAGAGCCGCCCGTGGAAAAGACGGCGAGGGTTGCGGTCCGGAGGGCGGCAGCGGTCAGGTCTGCAGCTGCGGCTGCTGCTGCGTCATCTGCGACGGCGGAGGTGCCTGTTTCAACTAGAAGGACAAGGTCGTCGCGGTTGCCGCCTCCAACGCCGGTTAAGAAGATTGCTGGCAAGGAGAAGCCGGCGGCTGCGGAGACGGCTGTCCCGGAGACGACGGCTGCGCCAAGCCTGAAGAGCAAGGCCAAGTCGCTGCCTAACCTGGCGTCTGCATCATCGGCGCTGGAGCCGGCAGCTGCCACTTCGACCCGGTCGGGAATGGCTACGAGGAGGACCAGGTTTGCGAAGCTGGAGATGAGTGGGAATGGGACACCGGCGCCGAAACGGAGGGGACGGACTGCCACTTGAAGGTCGGTGGTGATGTCTGGGTGTTAGGTGTTTTCCCTTGGGATCATTGTTGGCTTACAGTGCATGTCTGGATTGAGCAAGGCTCGAGAGTAGCGAATACCCGGTGTCAGGGATCATGATGTATAGGAGAATGGATTTTTGTTGAGCATGGAGGTTGGTGTATCGTTGGCTTCATGTTACATATGAATTGGTGATGGGTGTTGCCATGTCCTGTGTGTTTTTGTCGAGTGTGTGTGTCTTCTGTGTTAGCCAAAATACCGACTATGCTGGATAGAGGTTCAGGGCGGCAGCCATTCACGATGGCAGCAACGATCAGGTAAAAGTATGCTTGTCTGTTGGCTACCTGGTTGCCTACGATGTCTACGAAACTACAGGGTCCATCCATAGTCCCTGGCTACTATATCCTCTTAACCCCTATACGATCTCACGTTCGCCGAATTAATATGCTGATAAAGTGTGCAGAACCCCGGCCGACAATGCCCAAGGAACACAGCTCCCCCAACGCTTGGGCCCATCCTCCAAGTCCCTAATGCTGTAGGGTCCAGCGAAAGAACAATCCGCTATCCTCCCTTTCCTCCCTTTCAGTTCACTCGCAACGCTCGAAAGCCTCGGGGCTCAGCCAGAAGTCGAGCTCATCCTCAATCCTGTCCGGGCGCACGACAAGGTACCGGGGCAGCTGCTCCAGGCGGACCGAGTTCTCGACACCCGCGATTCTACGCAGCTGCGCGTCGGCGCGGAGCACGCGGGGACGGCCCAGGATGCGCAGCATCTCGCCCCGGGTAATGTCATGGACGCTCTCAGGCGGCTCGCCGCCACCGTTCTCGGCCCGCAGGCGGGCGCACCGGCGCATGAACCAGCCCGCGTTCATAGCGCACTCGTCGCGCACGCCCCAGCGGAAGCAGTTCATGGCGCCCTGCAGGGGGAACACCATGCACAGGTGCGCGCCGTTGGGGCCGTGGTGCGTGAACTTTGCCACGGCGAGGCCCTTGTTGTCGGCCCTGTCGTTGCCCTTGGCGGCGCGCTCCAGCAAGTGCTCGGTGACGGCACGGAGATTGCCGTGCTGCTCGTGGATGTCGGCGAAGGCCTGCGCGATGTCGATGCGCCGCCAGGTGTGGGTGAGGTTGTCGCGGGCCAGCCACGAGAGCGAGTGGCGGTCGTGGTCGAGCTTGTGCACGATGGTGTAGCGGCCGTTGTCGAGCATGTCGCCGAGGTGGGTTGGGTGCAGCTTGCCTGTGCCGTACCACTGCAGGTGCTCGGTCTTCTCCGACTCCACGTCACGCTGGAAGACGGTGACGGGGAGGATCTCCATGTTGGCGGCCATGTTAGATATTATCATGAGTGGTTTGTGATCGGTGATGGATGAAGGGATGTCTAGTGACCGGTCAGCGCTAATGGCATCGACAGGGAGTTACCATCGAGATGATCGCTTACTGTTGACAACTGCTCTGAGTTAAAGCAGTGTGCTGACTGTAACTCTGATGGTTACACTCGATCTTGTCGGTGTTCTAGGTTGCGAGTTCGGCGGATTCCAAGATTCAAACAAATCGGTTGGACCAATTCCAAAGGAAATGCACGACAATGGCAATACCGAATGCACACCAATCTCCTAAACGCTCAAGGTCAGAAGACCGACAACAAGAAGAGAATCTGGCAAGATGTTCCGCACGAAGATGATGTGGTATGGCCAACCTCCTCCAGCCTTTCGTCGAGCTCAGAGCTCAAGTGAAAAGGTATTGGCAAAAATCAACAAGTGAGTGAGCAGAGTGGCTGTTCACCAGAAAACCCCAACAATGCCCCATTGGGTTTACCGGCAGCTTTTTCAGACGACGTTATGTTCCACGGTGCGGTCACGGTCGCGGTCACGGTCCCGAGCCAACGCGTTCAACTTACGTTCTTCACGGCAGCTCTCTTTGTTCTCACACGCTACAAACTGGTTATTTTTGGGCCAGCCTGGTGTCTGGAACCTGGAAAGGCTCGCCCAAGAGGGCAAGCATCTGCGCCTGTCATATGCCTTTGGTTTGCCGCCTTTAAACCAACCGTCTCAGCATCAATCCCACAACGCAAACGAAGATATTGATCTCTGGATACCTTATGGCATGGAGGGCAAAGTCAGGCAACAAATCAGGAAGGCAGCGCAGTTGGCCAAACCCTATGGAGAGTCAGCCATCACTGGCAGAGCGTCCACTTGCGAGAGTCAACAGTTACCTGGGGTCCTGGCGTTCACAACTCACGAACAGCATGCCTTGAATCAGACCTTATTTGTTGACCAGCCTGTCATCGGAATGGTCAGATTTATGAATGTACCTACCTCTGTTCTGTAAGTCAACGGGCAGGAAGAGTTGCCCCCTGAGACTCCACTTGTGGGTTCTGGAGAGCAAAAAACTCACCGAACCCACAATACGATGATCGCCCCTCAGAATCTCCCTTCCACCTCCCCACCCTAACAAGGAGCCAGCGCCCGGCTAGCTCAATCGGTAGAGCGTGAGACTCTTAAAGACTCCCAAGACTGCTAAGGGTCCTTAGGTTCACACATCTCAAGGTTGTGGGTTCGACCCCCACGTCGGGCTCAATTCCCGTCTTCGACTGAAGTCTTTGACTTGCTTTTTACCTTTTTTTTTTTTTTTTTTTTTTTTCGCGCTCAGGACCGGTTCAGGCATTCTCACTTAAATGCTACAGTACTGTGGTCGTCTCCGTGGCAGTGTCTTTCACTCGGCTCTGCGATGTCTACACAAGGCAGAGAACACTGCAAAACTTGTAAGGTGCTCACTCTCCGGCTTGAATGATCAAAGTTACAGATACGCTACTGCTCAGGGCTTTCAGGGCTACTCTCAGGATAGGAAACATGCTGAGGGGCTGTATACACCCGGTTTGATACTTCTACCGCAACATCTCCAAGTTCCTGATGCCCCTGATATACCGGCGTTCCAGTCCTATCATGTACAACCGTTTCCCGATCACCGTTGTATCCCTGTCCCCACCCACAATCACTCCTCCACCCCCCATCACCGCTCCCCATCCCCTTCTCAACGTCCGTCTCAGGTCTGTCCGGGGTAGGCAACTCGACCTCCTCAGCAGCCACCACCACCACCCTCCCGCGGCCCTTCCACCCCGTTTGGTCATTCCCTCCTCCTCCTCCTCCTCCCCCGACCCCGACCCCAAACCCAATTCCGCTCTCACAAGTAGACGCAGCAAGCTCGGCAGCGCCCAACCGACTCGGCGTCTCCCCCCTGCCCCGGCTACTACTATTACTATTGCCGTACGTAGCACCCCTCCCACGTCCATCCATCTCCTTCGGACTAGGCGGCGGCGCCTCCTGGACCTCGACCGGCAACGAAAGCCCGCCGAACCCAAACGGCGAGCGCGCCCACCGCGCTATGGCGGCCGCCCTTCCGGCTCCGGCTCCTAGGAAAGCTGGAGGCGGCGGTGGCCAGGGGAAGTGAGAATGATGATGCCCGTTGGCGTTGTCGTTGTCGGCGGAGGGGTGGTGGTTGGTGTCACTGACGTGGCCGAAGGAGAAGCCGCGGTGGCGGTGATGGTGACGGCGGGGCGGGTAGGTTTGAGTGGTGGACGAGGAGGAGGAGGTTTTTTCTGTCTTGGTATCATCTGCGTTGCCGCCGGACCCGTTGCCGGCGCCCGTGGTGGTGGGCTTGCTGCGCTTGCCTTTGTGGCCGCGACGGCTGTGGCTGCCGCGGGAGCGGAGGGGCACCCGGGAGAGGAGGTAGGCTACTGCTAAGAGGACGAGGAGGATGGGGAGGCCGATGCCGAGGCCTATTCCGAGGCCGATTTGGAGGGTGTTGGTTTGGGGCTGGGAGGTGGTGGTGGAAGTGCTGGTGGAGGACGGGGTGCGGATGATGGTGCCTGCGGGGATGGTGAGCCAGGAAGAGGGCGTCGAGCAGCAGATGGAAGCGTCCGGGCCGCAGCAGTATTGGACGGTGTTGGTTATGTTGTCGAAGCTGGATGGGCAGGAGATTAGCGGGATCTCGGCCAAGCCTTGGTCTGGTGAGGTCAGCGTTCGTCGCTTCGTCATGTCATATCATGCCCGGGGAAACATACCATTGCCCACCGAACACAACTTGCTGCAGGAGCCGCCCCAGTTCTGGTCGGTGCAGCCTTGCTGCGTCATGAGGTTGCTCGACTCGGGGCTGAGACAGAGCCCGTTGGAGAGGCAGTAGTCGCCCTTGTTGCAGCACCATGTCGTCGCGAGGGCATCCGTGGTTCCTGGGCTGACACATGGTTGCAGTTCTGCGTCCTCCTGGCCCCATGTATTGTAGCATGTTTGGGCACTGGCGTTGCCGAGAAGCAGACCCGCCAGCAGCAAGAGTTGTGTTGTCGGTGTTCTTGCCCTTGCCATTGTTGGGCATGGGACGGCTCACAAGACCTCAGGAACTGCTGTCAAGAACAATGGCGGTGGGGAAGGTATTGGAGAAATAGCTCGAAGGATGGCGGCGTATGATCTTGATTCTCGCCCCATTGGGGGCAAGACACAGCTTCGACGGCACAGCATATCGAGTGTGACAATATGGTGTTTGGCCCTTTGTTGTTGCGGCACAGCAATGTTGGCGTGATCAAACCAGCAAAGTGGCTTTCTGCTTGTCACCAACAAGCGAGGAGCTGAGCCAGCAACTGGAACCAACAGCACCAACCTGGATGCCGAAATCGTGTGGTGCCCTAACTGCCGGGATCTCAGAATAGATGCGTTCAATTTTTCGAGTATGCAGCTGTGAAACTCAGTGCACATTCATGTTTTATCTCGAGTCGCTGACATAAATTTACATGTATTTGCACGTCATGATTCTCATTGTACCTTTAGTAGGGGGCCGAGATGTGGCACAACGCTCAATTGCCAGGCTCCAGCTTACAAGTTAAGAGGATAAGGGTGCCAAGTTGATGTGCCATCCCGGAGTTCCCGGACGGCCAAGGTGCTGCAGTGCCAGTGCCGGATTCAGAATCACTGCAGCCGCGGCGGCAACCAGTTCATTGCTGCAGCCAAACAAGGTTTGCACCAACGCCATACCCGCCCTTTTCGTCTGGTATTTCCTCTACTGTGTAAAGCCACACACTGACGAGGGGAAGTTGGGGAACCCACTGCGTCCGTCTTACAGGCGCGCTTGCTGCGCCACGCACCTACAGAGCTGCTGGACAGATACGGGGTCCGGTTTGATCAAGCGACGGAAATACCGTCTATGGTAAGCCATCCTCTGTCAGTCTGCATGGGGCCCAGTGACGCCGCCCGCCTGATGCGGCCCGTCCCCCGCTGTTTCAGCTGCCGGGCTGCCCTTAGGTCGGCAGAAACAGGGGCTTCCATCGGAGGTAAACCATAGTGGCGTGGCATTCTCCCGGAATAACAAGGAACGAAACCTGGGGCTGGATTCTCAGAATTACCATAGTATCATAGGCGATTTCGAAACTGGCTAGCGTAGGTAAGTAGGTATCATTCATTAGAACAACAAATACCTGCTTGCCATGCTGTATGCCTCGAATGCGGACTTGGATAGATCAGTTCCTAGAAAAGTCATGATTAGGTAGCGAGTCGGAATCATAATATCACTCCTAGGTTACAGGCAGCTTCAACCAGGTTCATATCTTACTCTTCCAGGTTGATCGTTTATTTCACATCAAGCGCATTCAGGGACAACTCTAAAATGAGTGGAAAGAGTGAGTGTAAGGTAAGATACGTACCTACCTATCGATACAAGTATTCGTCAAGGGAGTCAGTCTACAATTTGTTGAGATCACTTACCTGGCTCTCCTGAACGGAGAAGTAGATAGATTTGCTAGTAGAGATGATACCTACGTAGCAGCCCTACACAGGCTGTGCCATTAGTATACCTACAAGGCCTCCCTGCGCCTGGCTTCCTCGTGCTCAGGGGTAAAGTCATTCCTGATGTTGAGAATCTGGCGAATCTCCTCCGTGCTCTTACCGCGGATCATGTCGGCGACGATCTGGCAGGCCATGTCGTACAGCGGCTTGATGTCGAGGTAGTTTGTGGCGACCAGGATCTCGAACAGCATGTCCTGGTCAACGTTGCTAAAGAACTGGTCGTCCCAGGGGGTGAACTCGACGGCTGTCACATTGCCGGCGGCGGCCCCGTCGTCAGCTGCCTTGGGCGCGTCGCGCCAGTGCGTGGTCCACTCGAAAACCTTGTCCAGGCACTCCTCACTGACATTAACCGAGATGGGGATGACGCTTTGGCCGAATTCCAAGCTGCTGAAGTCCTCGAGTAGTTGACGGACGACGACTGAGTGCTCGGCGGCAGAGCGCGGAATCTCAAAAACCCTTCCGTTGGGGTCGAGGGTGTTTTGGAGGCTTATGGTTTCAAAGGCCATTGTGTTAGTGGGCATGGGTCTTTGGGCTTGGTTGTTGTTGTTGCCGAGTTTGAGACAGACAAAAGCGGATGAAGAGACTAGCTGATGGTATGAGAGCTTCTTGGCCGTTTTATACCATTCTTGTCTTCATTATCACGTTGAGCCAGCCCAAGTTGCAGCGTGGGTCTAGCAGAACCGGTATTTTGCATCGTTCGAACAGGCAGCCATGAAACAAGGACAATGGGATTGTAATAGAAGGTTAAAGCGACTGATTGGTATGCTCTCATAGTTACACAAAGAGTAAAGAACTCGAGCATCTCTTTGTGTATTACCTCAACAGTACTCCGTACAACACAAGCTTGTTCGAAGAGCAACCATACAATGAAAAGCAAAGACAGAAGAAAGACTGCATAGGAGCGGCTAAGATACTCGTAAAGACTTACAAGTCAACCCAGGTTGGTTTGTTAGCGCGGAACTTGCGTATTTCAGGTATTACACCTCATCGTCTTTCACTTTGATTCTCCCTTTATTTCTTCCCTCTTTCTCTTCCCTCTTCTCTTTAACGTTTGTCTTTACATTCTACTATCATTCTTCTCTCTTAGTTGCTTTCTTACGCTCCTTTAAATTCATCTCCAACGTCTTTGAGGTAGTGCCCCGCCATGTGCCACTCTAACGAGCAAACCATGGCTGAATTGCACGTCTTGAGCTTGTTCAAAAGTCTGAAACCACTGCGAGCAGCATGGCCACAACATCAACGACAGAAGCTGACCATGCTATTCAATCTCGTGGTTCACTTGCCTCTCCGTCGTCTGGTCCCTAAGCCGAGCCAACGGACCTGAGAAAAGAATTGAGAAAATGCCTCGAGTGAAATGACTGGAGGGTTATGATCTATGAGCTTCAATCCATCATGACATGTCTGAAAAGAACTTGACAGTTCCTCGACAGATCTTGGCAACACTCTGGTGGCAGCTGGTCGTGGAGACGCCCATGGGACGTCGGCAGTGATCAATGATGCTTTGACTTGGGATCATCTGATTCACTGGTCTCGCTAGAAACCTGAAACGCAACCCCGTGTTCGCTTCCGCTCGCGATGGGACACAGACCGTCCCAAGATCTGAAAGGCTCATGGAGAGCGGAAACGGAGGGAGGAAACCGAAAGAAGGAGCACTGGGAGGGGTGGGGAGGGTGCCATTCTGGGATCCTGGTGCAGATCTCGATCCAATGACAAGCTGGAAGCCAGATGCAACTCGCTGCGGCCTGCCCCTCTTCCGCCCCCTCGTTTAGGGCCGACTTGGGCTGAGGTTAGGGCCCTGGATGTCAGTGCGGCATGCACTTCAATCGTACAGACAGACGGAAATGGCTGCCCCGTCAACTGCCTGCGCAGTATACGTATACGGATGAACTTCAGAAAGGATTATTTTGTGGCGCTCGCTCGGATGATCGCCCGGAGCCGAGGGAGCTTGGCAGAGAACCTCATGCCAGCCACGTGCGGAAGCAGCTAACTTAGGGACCCGCTTCTCGCAAGTCTCTCGACGGAGTACCTCTCCATACCAGAGTTCAAAATTCGAGCATAACAAAAGCTCACAAATAGCAAAAAGCAACGCCGTAACCCCCAACGATTTGGAACACATGAGTGCACGTTCCTCTTCCATGGCGGATGAGAACGTGTGTGGTCTGCGAGCTCTGCTACCCCTCTTCTGCGGCCTTGCTTCTTCTTGAAGGTGTAAGTGGAGCGCACTGACAGTGACAGTATGCAGCTTCTGGGTCGGCAACAACAAAATCGGCCAGTGCTCGGGGACAGCCAGCGTTCAAGAGTGGCTGTCCCCACGTTCAAGATGGCAGGTGGACGGCAGGCTGCAGTGAATAATTGCCGATCGTACCAACTCTGGTGTCTCACCAAATGATGGGTGGGAAGTGACGCAAGCAAGCTAGAAGTGAAGGAATTCAGACAAGTCACCTCGACTAGATCTCGCTGACAGAAAAAAGCCACCAGATTGGGCCGATTCTTCGAACCGGGTCAGCAAGGGAGCAGCACGCGGCTCTGAACGGATAAAGCAATAGTGGAGGTATCTGATCTCTCAACTCCTCTGGTGGCACCCGCCAATCTGGTGGGACGGAGCCGAGCAAACGCCATCCCTTGCCGTGCAGATCATCCCCCCCCCACCTGTGATTGGGGTCCCATGTTCATGCAAGGGCACAGATGCAATTGCACGCGATGAGGTTCTCGGCCTTGTGTCTATCAGGTTCAAGCAAACGAGCACACAGTTACACCAGAGACAGAGTATCCGATCTGCGGGAGGACAACATGGCTCAAGTGGCGCCTGTATTCCGATTTCCCGGACGACGCGGCACATATCATCCCCTTCCCGTCGCTTCATGACCTTTCGTCTTTTCTCTTCTCTCTCCCTTCTGCTTCATGTTCTCGTCCGTGTGCAGCTTGGCTTAACGTATGGGAACATTCCACTCAATCTTGATTTAATCCTTGGCTTTCGTCGTTGGCTCTACCCTCTTTCACCATGAAGTTTCGGATTCCGTCGTGGCTGAGCTGGTACAAAAAGCCCGAGTACCGCGACTTCAGGGAGTATGCCACCAATATCAGCACTGGCAAGCGGCCCCTGAGCCCAGATGGCCGCAACGGCGGCATTCCCAGCAGGCTGCGGCTTGAGAGGATCTTAGCCAACAAGACATGTCAGTGGCTACCTCGTGGTTTCGCCGCAGTGCCGTGTCTCGACTTAACGCAAGTGTTTGGCAGGCAGCCCGATGTCGCTATACGACTTTTACATGTACCTCAAGTACATCGAATACTCGGCCGAGAACCTCGAGTTCTACATGTGGTGCGTTCCCGGCTGCCTCGTTTAGTGCCATGGATGACGGCCTGGGACTGACGGCAAACAGGTTCAAGAACTACGAAGCAATGTACAGCAAGGGCTTGGCCATCGCCGACAAGGACTATGGTTCCATCCCCAGCGCAGCCCAGTCCACCTCGTCGGTAGCCCGAATCAAGCCTGGCGAGAGCGATGTTTCGATGGAGAAGCTGGACCACGACCATGAAGATGACGAAGACAGCGAGGCCGGTATGCGCCCTTTTCATCCTGTTTGATGGAAAAGACCAGAACACTAACTAGTCGGCCTTCCAGCCCAAGAAACCCTCGAGCGCATCTCCCAGCTCATCTCCACCACCGCCCTCTGCACCTCCAAGTCCTCCTGCGCAGCCGCCGCACGCACCTCCTTCCCACCTCCCATCCACTCTCCCACCAAGACCTCCAAACCCCACCACCTCACCCCTTCAACCACCAACACCACCACCACCACCAAAGTGTCAAGCACCACCGAACTCCCCACCATCATCTCCCTCTTCCTTCTCCCCAACTCCCCCAAAGAACTCAACATCCCCCCGGCCCTCCGCAACCAAGCCCTCTCTAACCTCCAGACCCACGGCGCGCACCCGGTCGCCCTCAAGCCCGTGGCCGACCACGTCTACTCCCTCCTGCGCAACTGCTCCCACCGCAACTTTGTCCGCCTCGGCGTCGGCAACGGCACCTTCGAGACGGTCTGCGTCGCGACTGTCCTCGGCTGGACCACCCTGCTCGGCGGGTTCTTGTTGGTCCTGTGCCGGGCCATGACGCCCTTTCGGGGGGCGCACACGCGCTGGGAGGTGTTTGCCGCCTGGCCTCTTTGGTGGCTTGGTATGAGCCTTGTGCTATCTGGGCTTAGGGGCAGTTGTTTCTTTTTATTGTTGTTTTCCAGACGGCAGAGGTTGCCTTGGGAGAGGTTTGATGATGGGCATGGGGAGGGGGGGCTGAAGGGTGGTGGCGGTGATGAAGGGAGGGGGGAGGGGAGGGGGAGGCGGAGGCGGGGAGGAGGGTTGAGGGAGAATAAGAGGATTGGTGCTGATGGTGATGGTGGTGGTGGTTTGGGCAGGTTGGGCGGTCTGTTGAGGAGCGTCAAGAGGTTGATGATTTTTGATCGGAGGATTCGGGTGCAGGAGAAGCATTTGAGGAGGCTACAGAGGAAGATTGTGTTGCAGAGCTTGACCGGGGGAAGCGTCTTTGCGACGCTGTGTGTGGTCTTGTTTATCTGGTTGCCTGTTTGGAGGGAGACGGTGTAAAGGGGTGTGTTTCATTGGAAGTGATCTTGATGTCTTGATACTTTCTACCTCTCGTTTTCGTTACAAGCTTGGAGCTGGCGGCAATGGATGATACCTTGTGTTCGCGAGGGATGGGTGATATGCATGCCAGATAGTGTCTGGTCCTTCGTTCATCTCAGACTGTGTATTACTATTACTTACTCAGCCAACTTTAAATGAAGTTTCTCTTGGAACAACTGAATAGGTATGTTTAGGCACCTAAGGCAGGCATCTCAAGCAGCGGATTCAGTCGAAGAAGACTGGAAGGTCCTTGACCACAGTCACCAATCCAACATTCCTGCACCGCGGGCTTGCTGCAGAGGAGAGACCCAATACCTACCTATCAAGTGATTCCATTCCCGGCGGTTCGAAGACTGCCCGTGGAGTCAGAGGTTCAGTAGTATGTTTGGCGCCCGACTAGTACTTCCCCAGCAATCAGCGGCAATCCTGTACAAGGCAAATGTACCTCAAATAGTGTTAGAGTCCTTGGCGACTGCTGTAGATAAAGATATCCTTTGCTCCCTCTCATTTTCTCGTTTTCGTTTACAGTTGACTGTTATTGATGCCCCCTGCCGTTCTCGCTTGCTCCATGTCCCTATCCACATTGAGTCTTCGGACTCACGCCAACACCTCAGAGGCATGCCAACATCACCACTAAGCATAACAAGTGGACAACCTAACACGGGGGAGCGTCCTGAAAGGGTGCATCTTGCGTCATTGTTTAGCGATGAAGCCTTACCAGATCTACCCTTATTTCCGCCCTCCCGGCTGTTCGGGTGGTATCCCGCACCGTCTCCTTCCGCCCTCCTGGATTTGGGGTCTCCACGGGCCACTTCCCCCCGTCCGAAGCAAGAACTCCGCCAATCATCTGTCCGCAGTCCCTGAAATCAACGCAACTCCAACCCGGCTAACAGCGACAAGCCAAGATGGGGGTCGGTATGGGGTGAGCCGGGTCGCTTTCATAAAGTTGGCCATTTGGCCAGAGCTGCCATCTCTCGCTCCCCCGGGCTCAACTTCATCCTCATTGTCATCCCTAACTTTATCACAATGGGACGGTTCTTGACGTCGACCGCGCTGGCAGCCCTTGTCGCGTTCCCCGGACTCATTCCGGGAGTCCATGCCCAGAACGAGGCGGCTCTGTGGTCCCAATGTGGTGGACTAAACTGGACAGGACCGACGAACTGTGTCTCTGGTGCCGTCTGCACTAAGTGGAACGACTGGTTCTGTAAGTTTAACCCCCCCCCCCCCCCCCGACAAGGCAGAGCTTGGAAGGCTTACACCCATCGCAGCCCAATGCGTCCCGGGGGCCACCACAAGCAGCACGTCCTCCGCCCGGAGCACATCTACTTCCACTTCCATTTCCAAGACCAGCAGCAGCAGCACTTCGAAGGCCACCACCTCGTCCACGTCCACGCGCACCACCCTCACCACGTCGACCCGCACGACGTCGACTACCAGCTCGGCATCCAGCTCCAGCACTGTCGACCCCTGCGCGCTCAAGTACCTCATCAGCTTTGGTGACTCGTACTCGCAGACGGGCTTCGACATCAACGGCAACAAGCCCTCGAGCAGCAACCCGCTCGGCAACCCACCCTTGCCCGGATGGACCGCCAGCGGCGGGCTGAACTGGGTCGGCTTCCTGGCTTCGCAGTACAACACGTCTACGCTGCTGGCCTACAACTTCGCCTACGGCGGCGCCACCACCAACGCCACCATCGTCCCGCCCTACGCGCCCACCGTGTTGAGCTTCATCGACCAGGTGGCCCAGTTCAGCGGCAGCATCGCCAGCAAGCCGAGCTATGCCCCCTGGGGTGACAATGCCTTGTTCGGCGTGTGGATTGGCGTTAACGACGTGGGCAACACGTGGTGGAAGTCGGACTATGATCAGATCGTGGCCCAGATCATGGACAGCTACTTTGGACAGCTGCAGATCCTGTACAATGCGGGTGCGAGGAACTTCGTGCTACTGACTGTGCCACGTAGGTTGCTCTCAATGTTCTCTCTTTGTCCTGGGCATGACTAATAGTACGGCTAGCCATCCATCGCACTCCGGCCTTTATTGCGCAGGGAAACCAGCAGGCCGTCGCCGCTGCTATCGCCAAGTACAATGCGGCCCTTTCAACTAGACTGGCGGCCTTCACGACCAAGAATAGCGGCACTACCTCCAAGATTGTCGACACCACCGTTCCCTTCAACACGGCGCTCGACAACCCGACTGCCTACGGCGCGCCCGATGCGACGTGCTACAATGAAGATGGCAAGTCATGCCTGTGGTTCAACGACTATCACCCTGGGATTGAGATCAACAGGCTGGTTGCGAAGGCTGTGGCAGATGCCTGGAAGGACAGCTACTTCTGAGAGCTGTGCAAGCATGTTCCGTCTCAGACTTCTTTGTTTGGAGTCTGGGTGTGATCAATGGCTTTGTGAGCGGGCACTGCGGAGGACTGTATCTCAATGACAAACAGCCTGCAACTTGTTCTCAGACGTGATGCCCAAGCCAAAGACCTGTGAGACATTAATGCAACGATATAGTTCAAGTGGAAAACTGTTGTACTGAGCGCAAGAATTCCAAGCCAGAACCCAGATTTAGAGCTTCAGCATGGTGTCCATCTGCTCCTCTGACGTTCTCATACTACGAAGTCAACTCTCGACGACGACGTCCTGCACAAAGATCACTGGTGACAAAAACATCCATCATGGCCACCGCTCCCATTCTCCCACACATCACCGCTCCGGCGGAGAGGAAGAACTTCCTCGAGGCCATCAACCTCGTCTCCTCGGTGAGCAGTACAACACCCTCACCAACACGGACTTTGCCCCTACTAACGAGCTCACAGAAGTCGCCAACCTTGCTAGCAGTCTGGTTACAGTGAAGGACCCCAACTCCGACCGCGCCCTGCAGATCAACCTAATTATAGAAGCAGCCCGCTTCTTCACCGGCCTTCTCCGCTTCATGATCGACGGACCGCCCGACATCGTCGAGAATGTCGTCCCCTACGGCCTGCGGCAATGATATGAGCGACCTGATTGCCTTCGCGCACACCATGCTCGCTAACGACGCTGGCAAGGAGTGCACGCCCGACATCGCGGCCTGCGCGCAGGACATGAAGCCCCCCGTGGTCCACAAGGCTGTGAGGCGGCTGATCAGCTGCCGCAGGGCCACGCTGGAGCGGTTCAATCTTGTAGGGGGCATGGCGGTCCTGTATGAGCGGCCCCATCATCACATGCAGGTTGGGGATGAGAAGGGGAGGTGGCTCGGCCGCCGCCGCTGCTGGAGATGATTTCGCTCTTCCAGGACAAGCTGGATGAATGGATTGAGTTGGAGGAGCGGAGGGAGCAGGAGCGGCAGGAGAAAGTGGAGCGGGCTAGGAAGAAGGTCGAGATGGTGTGGAATGGGGAGAGTGACGTGTCCGATGGCTATACGTCGGATTGGAGCTTTGAGTGGTTGGGTGAGCGGCCTGAGTAGGTTGAGGAGGTTAGAGTCAGCATGCCTGGGAGGTATTTTTAGTAAGTTCGCAAGTTTTGGGATTGATTCAAGCTGCTCTTGGATGGTTGATTACCGGTATCAGATTTGTAAACAGGTAACTAGTACTTTATGCTTGTGACGAGTATCTCGACTTCCCGGATTGTCGGTGTTAATGATTCTGGGATGTGTGTCTCTTCCAGTTGCCTTAGGTAAGGTAGTAACAATTCTCTGTGAAATTCCAGCACCTGGGTCAGGTAACGGGAATGGACGGATCACCTTAGGTGAGGATTGAAATTGAAGACGGATGCTTCGCCAACTCTCCTGGACAAGCTACGTAAATCATGATGGTTTCACCGGCTTAAGCAGTAGGGAGCACCGCTTTTACAAAGTCCTTACCTTTCAAGGACCCGGCCTTTACAAAGCACCGAACCTGTCCTACCAGAACAGGTCTGGCAGTGGATGAGATGATTCAACCAACCATCGCCATGACTCAAACACCGGCCCCAGGAACATTGAATGATCCGAGGTCGACGTTCTCAAACGCGGACTTAATTACCATGCCAAAACTGCTCGCTTTTACTTCGAAAATCCACACATTCCCAAAACTCTGTTCAGGAAACGATACAGAAATAAACGAGATTACCTGCTACCTCAGTAGTAAGGCCTCTTCAACAGAGCCACGACAGCCGCCCAATTTCAGTCTTTCCCTGGTTGACATTTCCACCTAGCACGGCGCGTCCCTACATGCCGAGAGCCATCTGCGGAGGCAAGCCTCGCCTGGCTTGCCCGGACGTTAATACTGTAGGTAACATCAACAACAACAACAATAACAACGACGACAACAACGACATTTCCACCAACCTGGTAACAAACTTCAACATTTAACCACCATCATCGAGACACCAAGCGTCATGTTCCTTCAAACACTTTGACTTCATCACGCGCCTCATCATCACCGCACCCAAGAAGAGTCCAAGTCCCCGAATACAACCACAAGGGCACCATGATCCCCTACATGTACTTGAAAAGAGATTACATCAACCCGCACCCCGACCCCAAGCCCCCACCCCCTCCCCCATCCCAGCACCATCCTTCCCCTCAAACGAAGACAACAGCCGCACGGGCGTGCCTCATCCTCTTACCGACATCTTCCTCATCGTCCCGGTCTTCTACATCCTCATCGCCGTCGTCTTCGGCCTCAACAACCTGCAACCGCCGCGACCTGGCGCGCGGCATGATCAACGTGCACCCCCGCTGGCGGCATCCGGCTATCTTGTTCATGCTCGGCTGGGTGTGGCCCCTGCATTGCTGCTATATCGTGCGGGATGTCGTGCGCGAGTGGGTGTGCACGGAGAGGAGGAGGATGGCGGGGAGGGACCGCAGGCTGGGGGAAGAGGGCGGAAGGAATGGGACAATTCCGCGTACGCCGGGGGAGGGCGGACGTGCTGCTGTGGAAGATGGTGATGGAGGAAGCGGAAGGGGAGGGCTCTGGAGTAGGTTGCAGTTCTGGAGGATTGCGAGAGTAAGGGGTAGGGACTCGAATGAGGAGCCTAACCGTAGCTTGGCCGGGGATGGAGCGGCCAGGGGTGCAGGGGATGGTGCCACCGGTACCAGGAATGTTAAATACTTGACGGTTGTGACCGCCGGCCCGAGCAGTGGTGCAGTTGGGAGCTAAAGTTGGGAAGGTATTTGCTGTCGGTCGATGGCCTGGTAAAGAGAATGCTGCTAGTACAACTCTTTAAGCTCTCGATATTGATAATTGCTCCTGAACCTCGACGAGCCATCACAGACTGAACCTTCCACTCGAGTCCAAACTCGAAACTCTTCCCCCTTGGCCCTCGGTGCCTGAAAAGCCCCTGTGGTGAGTATAATGTTGTACCTGTTGGGTTGTCGCTGAAGTCCAACTACCCGCGGGTTTTCGTGTCGCCCCCATCCTGAGACTTCTGCCTCTGCAGCCCGGCCACCAGCAGCATGCTTTGTGAGACCTTGTCCCAGTCGTGTAGTGTAAGGGTGTTCTCTCTGTTCTCCATCACCACTTCGTACCCGCGCTGCCAGACCTCCTTCTCGTACTTCGCGATCGCCTTGGCCAGCTCGTCCCGAGTGTGCGCCTTCATGGCTCGGAGATGGGTTTGCAGCTCAGCAACATCGGTGATGGCGTTACCTAAGCCCTGGCCACGGTCTTGTATGACACAACTGCGTCAGAATAGTCATGCAAGCTGATAGAGCCATTACCGCCGGAAAAGGAACAACTCACGAAATGTTAGGGCATGCGCGGCGTCGCCAGCCAGCGTAACAAGTCCACCGCGGCCATCCCAGGGCCGGGTCGGCCAGTAATTGACGCGTTTACCGTACCAGGCCCTGGTGCCCCGGGGGATGTCCCTGACCATCGCGTCGAAGGGGTAGGCTAGCGGCTTAGCGAGTGCGCAGACTTTGTCCAGAAGCAGATCGCTGTCTTTGGCAAGATCCTCATTGCCATCGGTGTCGTTACAAGGCCACGTGAGGAGGATCATGAAAACCCACTCGGCAGGATCTTCCGAGGTGCCATCGTGTAGGGAGAACCACGCGAATACGCCGCTGGGGTTCAGTGCGATACAGTATGTCGGGTGGACGGCTCTCAGGTCTAATGCAAGTTTGCGGTCCAGCCTCGTCAGGGCCACGAATGACGAGATGGGCAGGTCTTGCATTGCTGCGTCCTCCGGGGAAGACTGGAAGAGCCAGTTACGCGTGGGACTGTGGGCGCCCTCCGCACCGATGAGGAGCGCCCCAGTCTCCACAGTCCCGTCTTCGAATACCGCCGTGATACTCTCGTCTGTCGTAGTGATAGACTGCAGCTTCTTGCCATACTGTGGGCAGGTTAGTCAGATGCTGCGAATGTGCGGTGCGAGACGACATCAATTGATATACGGGGGGTCCACTTACACGCACGTCCAGCCCTGTTCTGATGAGGTCTAACCATGCCCTCCTCCTGAGGCGGATAGCATATGGAGCGGGGAGGTCCCTGATCAGCTCCCCTGTGAAGCCGTTGTACACCGGAAGTACGGACCGCTCGTGGCGCCGGTAGGAAGGGTCGGTCTGGACCGTGTCGACCAGCGCCTTCAGTTCGGAGGTCAAGCACTCGTCAATACGGGATTGAGCCCAGTAGACGCCAAAATCCCAATCCCGCGGCCGAGCGGTTGGGCTTGCGTCTTGCTCGAAGACGGTGACATCGATTCCGGCCTGAAGATCGGTCAGTGCCTCTCAGACAGTTCTCAAGAGAGCGTCTACTCGTGCCTTTTTGAAGATCTGACCCATCAACAATCCAGCGGAACCTTTCGTTGTGGCCAGCGGTTAGTTTGGTTGTAGGCCGCTAGCAGGGGCAAGGAGATTCGACGCTGCAACGTACCTGCGCCGATGACCAACACTCGCAGTGCCTCCGAAGGCGTCACAGACTCCATTGTGTCAGAGCAAGGCGCTGGTCTGAAGACTCTCAAGTGCTGATAGTCGCGAGGTTCTGAGCGTCCTAAACTATAAAATACGGGTCCGGCGGGCGTATCGTTGATGGAACCCTTGGATACGTCATGATGAGGGAGATGGAGAACCCGACCTTTAATACCTCACCTGTTTCGCTTTCGCAGCAGCAACCAATACCCGATGGCCATTTAGTGCTTCGCAGCATCTGAGGAGATACATGTATTGGCCACGGTGTGATCAACGGCCTCATCCACCCGATGGCTGCTTGTGGCTTTACTGCATGCAATCGAATGTCCGGTGACCACAAGGTTGTGTAACCCATCCGGGGAAATCCGACGGCTGCTTTGAGACATTGTAATACAACAAGTGCTCCAGTACTAAGGAGATCTGGCAGTCCGAGTCGTTGAGAAAGCGTCGGGTGTCCAGCCATTCAGTTGCCTACCACCCTTCCAAGCTAGTTAGAAGCTGCCCAGCGGGCCAGCAGTCGCTGTTTGGAACTTGTTCGTTTGTCTCTAAGTGTCAATGAGGGTAGAGAGCAACGACTTGCTGGCCGCAGTTCTCCGACCTTTCAATGTGGTTGAACAGTTCTCTATCATGATCTGAGCCTCCTCTTGAGAACTGGGGGCAAGGGCGTCGTCACGCTGAGACGCGTCCCGGGGATCGGAGGTTCCAATGCAAGCCATGGATGATAGGTGAATGATTTGTGACAGCCGGATTTTTGGGAATCATACTCAATCCAGAATGTAAGCTACTTACGTCCTCACCAGAGCGTTGGTGTGGACATGATGTTTGATGTGAAATCGAAGGGGGGCAGTCGAGGTTCCGAAAGATCCTTCAAATCCTCCATTAACACTAACCCCCAAGTAATCCGACAGGGCGCCCAAACCCCAAACCCAAAACAAACTTTGACTCTGCAAATTCACCTTCATTTGAGCTGCTGCTTTGATCAACCATCTCCTCTGGCGAAAACTTTGGTACGCTTATTCGATCGGGTCTGACTCGAGCAATCTCCCAGTTTTCCACTCTCTTGCAAGCCCGCCCTGGATTCGACAGTGGAGCGTCCGTCATCCTCGTGGAGAAGGGAGAGTAACTAATAAGGAAGTTGACTAACGTTAACTAGTTACTGTAATTAATTACAGGTACGGCCGGCATCCGTCTGTGGCAACCGACTTTCTGACATACCGGTACATCACAGGAGCCCACTTGACTACAACATCACCACCATGTGCATACGGTATATCAAGTTTATACTTGCGGTTGCGAGGAATATGAGGAGTTCATGTAGTGCGACGAGCGGCTTGGCACCAATTTTACGATGCAACCCAAGTGCGCCGGAGGGCCTTACCTGACTCCCTCCACATGTGCAGGCAGCACATGGTGAAGGAGAGAAAGAATGAGATGCACAGATAAACTCGAGGCCCTTGTGTCAGAGCATCGTGCGCGGCACTGGCAACTGCCAGGGCTACAACAGTTCGATGGTGATTTAGCTGCGGTTCATGACATTCCGTCGCTGCCTCCAATGAGCGATCCAAATGAAACCCACTACCGTGTGCTGGTACTATTCAGTCTCAGCTCACGGTGCATTCGCCTCGTGCCTTCCCTTTGCCCGCAACGCCGGAGCGCGTCCCAGACTTCCGGCAAACTACTGTATACACCGAAGATGCTGCTTCTCATCTGGCGGCAGGCGCACGCGGCACCCCAATCTGGTAGCGGGCGGCGATGCTCCGCGCTCCAGGTGACCCACTCAATCCGCTCCGGGGACGCTACCCGAACACCACGGCTCGACGCAGTCCGCGTCCACACAGTCCCTCGGTTACTCTTCACTCGGGAACCGCTATAAGTCATAAGGGAGATTCATGGCCCGAATCTTCTTCTGCTCCTCGCAGGTTCAACCTCCCCTACGGCCCTTGCCGCTACAATGCAGGTCCCTAGCAGCCTCTCCCTCCTTGGCATCCTGCCTGCCCTGGCCTGCGCAGCAACCCTCACGCAAATCACGGCCCCGTTCGGCCCCAACCCGCGCAATGTCTCCTTCCACATCTACGTCCCCGACACCTTGCCGCCCAACCCAGCCGTCCTCGTCAACCCGCACTGGTGCCACGGCACCGCTCAGGCGGCCTTCCAGGGATCCCAGTGGGCGACCCTCGCCAGCAAGCACGGTTTCATCGTCATCTACCCAGGCAGCCCCAACGCGGCGGACCAGTGCTGGGATGTCTCGAGCAAAGAGACGCTCACTCACGAGGGCGGCGGCGACAGCCTCGGCATCGTCAGCATGGTGCGCTGGACGCTGGACAAATACCACGCCGACAGCAAGCGCGTCTTCGTCACGGGCGTGTCGTCCGGCGGAATGATGACGCAGGTGCTGCTGGGGTCGTATCCGGACGTGTTCGCTGCGGGCGCCGCGTTCGCCGGCGTGCCATTTGGGTGTTATGCGCCCAAGAATAATGCCGGGCAGTATGGCTACTGGAACGCGGAGTGCGCGACGGGCAAGGTGACGCATTCCGCTGAGCAGTGGGGGGATCTGGTCAGGGCGGCGTATCCGGAGTATAACGGGTGGCGGCCCAAGGTGCAGCTCTTCCATGGGACGAACGACGAGATTGTCAGCTACGTGAACCATGTCGAGGGGATCAAGCTGTGGGCTGATGTATTGGGGCTGAGCGAGACGCCGGCACAGATGGTGCAGAACACGCCGCTGGCGAGCTGGACGAAGAGCGTTTATGGGCCGACAGGATGGCTAGAGGCGTACAGTGCCCAGGGGGTGCCTCATGATATCAAGGTGCAGGAGAATACCGTTATGGCGTTCTTTGAGCTGAACTGCACCAGTAACTGCTTCCACTGGGGCAAGGGCAGCCCGTGCGGGGGAGGGGAGCCGTCAACAACGTCCACCACCGCGAAGTCGAGCTTGACCTTCGTGACCATCTCGACCAAGTCTTCCTCCACCACCCCGACGCCAAGCTCGGCCCTCGTGACCACCTCGACTAAGTCTTCGTTCACGCCTACGAGCACGACCTCATGGGCGAGCTCTACTACATCGGCATGCCATGCAACCTATGTTCCTGGCGGACAAGCCCTCTGGGCGCAGTGGTAAGCTCAAAGCTGTGTTAACCCTTGAAACTTGCGCTGATGACGAGGGTAGCGGCGGCATTGGATATTCCGGTCCGTCAGCTTGTGCCAATGGAGCTTGCACGACATACAACTCGTGGTTCGCTCAGGTATGGAAGACCCATCGACTTATTTGAGATCTGGACTAATCTGTACTTGCAGTGTGTCCCTACACCAGCGTGCACGGCACGTTGAACTATCTTGTAATCATGCATTCGATTGGCGGTGGATATCTTTTGGCGAACTTGGCCTTCCATCAATCCAGACAACATCCGTGGGCTCGACTTCGGTGACAGCCAGGCAGGAACTGCGAACAACAATTGGAACTTTTGAGTGTCTACCTACGTGGATCCTCCGGCTTGCTCCATGTCACTGATGAGTCACTGGCATTGTGAAGCATACCCCCGAGCTCCACCTCCATGTCAGGATGCCAATGGCCGTCGCCGAAACGGCGGCAAGCGGGATCCCGCGGCATCACAATCGCAGTGTGAAAAAAGGTGCCTGTCTCGTTGGACTTGGACGAAGTCCGGCGCAGGGAGTGGAAAAGGGGCCGTAGCGTGACCAGCGATGCACAGCTGATGCCGACATTGACCTCAACCGCGCCGTAAATGGCGCTGGGGATCTTGCCCCAAGTCGGGTCAGCTGAGGTACCTGATGGATACAGCGTGTGAAGTCGCAGGACGGAGATGATACAGGCCCTGGAGAGAAACAAGATGAGTGAGTAGACTGCCCATATGCACCTTGTTTTTGCCGTGGCACTGCAGTAGGATAATTGTGGGCACGTACGATCCACCAAAGGCCAGCACAACGCCGAGAAGCACCCGCTGCCTCAGCGGCGCATTGGAATGGCGCAGGATGTAGAGCGGGCTGAGGAGGATGACAAAGTCCATGGCCATGTTCCAGCCCTGAGAGGCAAACATGAACCAGGTGTTGTTGTAAATGCACCTCGCGCCTGGGATCCCGGGCGTCCACAGGGCGTGGAACGGTATGCAACGGACCATGCGCAGGACGATGAAGATGAGGTAGCCCGTGCAGAGGGCGGTGATTAGGATCTGGCATATTCGCTTCTCCGAAGGCAGGACACTGATACGCGCGTATTGCAGCAGAATGGACAGCTTGAGGAAGAAATGGGTCAGAGAGTAGAGCTGGGTTACGCCGCTGCCGACCTGGAGAAAGCACAAGTCTCAACCGTCTGTCATTCTTGAAGAGGGTACTTCTGGTCCAAAGCCGAAGGAGCCGAAGAGGAGGCGAAGGGAGTCTGGGGATTGTGTCTGTACCTTGGTGAACTCGACCATGTCCGCGGCTGATATGGTTTCTATGTGTCGTCCGCTACCGTACACAACAGCTGGATGGCAGTCAGAAAGGGTTTTTTTTCATGTGACGATACAAAGGTTTTGCTGGAGATGGTGTGGGAACCGGGCAGATGCACCCAACTGATTGACCACGGACATAGCCACGGTGCATGCCTGCGGCAGATATCAGCCTGTATCTCAAGTTCCCCATCCTTGCTCCAAGAAAGCAATGTTAAGGTTACAGGTAACTATTCAAGCAGAAAGACGTGAGAAAGGTGACTCCCATACCGCAGCAACGACGATACTCAGGTCCTCCCCGAACCGCTTCTTCATCAAAATGAGTCGTGTGTAGACGCGCAACGCCGTCAATATAACAGCAAAGATCGGGCAGACGATAAGAGCTGCGGTGAGCTGGTAGCCGCGTGACTGGTTCGCGCGACTTGGCTCCATGATGGATCGGAAAGGTAACGAACGGACGGCCGACGCAGGCGCGGCTCAAACCATGAAAGAAAGACTGTAGTTCAAACTATCTGAGATAATATAGCTGGGCCAGGAGACTCGAGCACGGCAACATGAGCTTGAGCTGTACAGATCCTTAGGATTCGCTCTCGAATCTCATAAAGTCTGCTGCATGTGTGAGCCCATGAGTCGCCGAGGGCGTCGCTGTTCATGCTTACCTGAGAAAGAAGGCTGTCCAACCAGCGGCCAAAAATCAAAGCCAGGGCCCTGGCCTAGACTGTTCGTTATCCTGACCACCGGGACAGTTCCCCGCGAATGGCGCAAAACCCGGTGACCGGGACCGCCGGGGCACTTCCCGTTCCGGTTGCTCACATGTTTAGCTCCCGCCACCGACCCTCACCCTCCCCGCTGTCGGGTCTCCAGTCTCGACGATCCCCGGTGCCGTGCCCTGAGAATCAAGGAGGTTGCCGCGCCTGATTGAAGAACCACCTGCGCAGTTTTGGGAGTCAATATAGATACAAGTGCCTTAATGACTAGGTAGAGCGAGCAGCGCAATAATGAGTAAGGGGACTGGCTAGGTCTCCAAAAACCACCCAACTTCTAAAGTGCCCAGATCCTCTGCAAAGATCGTCTTGTTGACTACATCGAGGCACTTGTACCCTAATCAGGTCCTAGCAAGGACCACTGTACTTGTTCGAAATCTCCACAGGCGCGACATACGACGCACTGGGCCCCGTCGCGTTGCCAAATACGACAATATCGCGGCTTACTGCTGTGTACTTCGGCCATATCTGGCCGAGCTCGTTGCGGGGGTCGGCCGACGGGTTGGAGGCGAAGGAAACCCAGAAGGCTGTGTTATACCCGAAGTCAGCTCCTCAGGATCTCGTTTCCGTTCTTGTCTTCTTCAGTTCGTTTGTGGTGATCGAGACGGGGGAGAGCGAGAGGTTAAGGTATTACCTTCCATCGCGTAGCCTGTCTGCCACTCTAGTTCGGTCGAGTTGCCACGGAACTGGTAGTGTGTGCCGAAGACAAGGGGGATGTCGGCTGGCTTTTGATCAGCACACGTTTACTGTCCTCATCTATTGCTTCTAATGATGACGGGGAAAGAGAGCACGAACAGCTGTGCATGCCGCCAAGCCAGTACCGAGGCGTGATGTTGGTGAAGTTGCCCGAGAAGAGGTAGCGTAAGTCGTCAGGCCGTACACGCTGCGGTTCCTGCGCGGCATGGATTAGCCCACCTGACAAGATAGGGTACCTTACACACAGACCGAAGCGCAGCCAGACTTACAACATCTCGCGTCTTACACCGCATGCCAGCCCTCCAGCTCCTGGGGCAGTAGTCCCATTCGGCGCCGTTGTGGCATTGATGTCGAAAGGCAGAAAGGCAGCCGCCTCATTGTACGTGAATCCCGTGATCAGTGGCTACGACCCCCGGGTCACGTCGTGTCTTGGGTTAGTGTGACATGTGCCCTGTGCAACTAACCAAGTCTCTGCCGCCTGTGAGCAAGAAGGGCAAACGTACCAGCTTAGCAACCATCCCCTTTTCGAGCCGTTCGGTTGTGTTTGCAAAGACGGTGATGTTGTCAGCGATGGGCCGGAAGAGGCCGCGGTTGGGATCCGGGCTGGCTTGAGTGACCTTCTGCTGCAGCACCAGAGCGTCGATCCCTTGCATGCACTCGAGCTCCGCCGTCGCCGTGAGGTTGGTGCACCCAGCCGTCTGTGCCATGTCATGAAAGAGGGAGCTGTCGTTGGGTGGGTGGTCGGAATGCCGGCCGACGAGGCGATGAAGCCGCGGACAATGGGCTTCTCCGGGTACGCATATGCTTGTGTCAAGACTGCGGTGGCACCTGCAGACTGGCCGTAGAGAATCATGCGGTTTGGGTCTCCTCTGTTTACCGGGAAACTATTCTCAGCGGGACAAGGCGACAGACATGAGCCCATAACACTTACCCAAATCCCGCAATGTTGTCGCTAAGCCACTCTGTACTACTTTCGAGTGTTAGTGCGGCAGAGGTCCGGTGTTCCGGGGATCGAGAATCGTACATAAGCCGATTATCCATGAGCCCAGCGTTCTTGTTCGCGACCGGCGAGTTAGGGAAGCCGAAGATGCTAAGACGGTAGCTGGGCAAACGGACAAGGGAAGTATCAGCACATGAACTCCTTCTCATATGGCAGACCTACAGGCAACCTGAGGAACTTACTTGAAGGTGACAACAATATGTGTTTGTGTCCTCTGGATCCATTAGTCCGGGATCATATACGGCCCATGACCGCCGCCCTCCTTGAACCCGCCGCCCACCACCCATATGATGACGGGCACCTTCTTCTGCACGGGCTTTCGTGGACTCCAGATGTTGAGATACAGGCAATCCTCGCTCTGGGGGTCGTCGTTCTGAAGCTCAGGGAGGAGCTCCCAGAAGACGCCCGTCCTGTTACCGTTGATTTGGACACAGATGGGCTTGTAGGCCTTGGCATCGGCAACGCCGTAGTTGGGCGCCTTCTCAGGAGGCATGAAGCGTCGGGCCCCGACGGGTGGTTGAGCGTAAGGAATGCCGAGCCACTGGTTCACGTCTGGGGCCGAGGAGCTGACCAAGCCTGTGTAGATGCCGCTGGTGGTTTTGACGGTGAGACCATGATTTGGCCACACCGTGCCCAGGTCTGTGGCCCCTGCTAGGGCACCCAGCTGGATGAAAGAACCGAAGGTGTGAAGCCGCATCTTGATGGTTGGACAGAACAGAGAGTGAAGGACGAGAAGATGGAGAGAAGACGATCTTGATCATTTCGAGGCGGTCAACAGATTACAGATTAAAGTCAGCCTCTGGATTGCATGGAGGTGGAGAAGGACCCATTGGATTTCCTGGTTCCTACTGGACCTGGTAGTAGAAGCATCCTACGGCTAACCTATTCGACATTGATGCTATGCAGGACGCAGGACGGGAGGGGTAGCTGGTGTGTTTCAGCGGGTGCCAAGACATTTCAGCCAGAAACGGGTTCGTCGAACCCTGAAGCGTCATGCGTGCTGACGGTGCATGCTGAGGCTGAGGTTAGTTGCCTGGCATGACGGATTCGAGTGGGATGCCCCCGAAGGGGATATGTCTTTATCGCGTTGAAGGGGCCGTCGCGAAGCCGCTGTATTGTATTCCAGTGCGCGGATGGCTTGATCCTAGGGATCCTAATCAGCTCGGTCGTAAGGGAAGCTGGCTGGCGGCGCAGCATGTCGGCCATCTATCATCAGTGCGTTGAGCTGATCGAGGAGCTCGATCCGGCGCTTGTGGTGGTAAACTTTGCCTTCTGGCCTGCCATGGACGCCGTCCAGCATCTGAACCGACACCACGACGTCATAAGCACTCCCGCGTTGGCAGATATCTTTGCCGTGCAGCAGCCGTATGGGTCTAGCCTCTGGAAATATCCCGTGTGAGTACTTGGAGCGTGCTCTCGACAATGAGAGATCTAAACCGACATAGTACATCCCATGGAACCCAGTTTGGGCAGGGGCTTCCCAATCCCAGTCCCGCGGCGTTGCATCCCAGAGAACATGAACGTCTGCCTGCGGGTGATTTACAACCTCTTCGTCAACCTCTCAACCGAGGCCGCGGTGTGGCACCTCGGGAAACGAGATGCCGCCGATGGCGTTATATGCGGCGGAGCCATCGCCCTTGAGTCAGCGCCAGCAACCGAGCAGGATCTCGTGCTGGCGGCGTGGGCACAATGGGCACCAACAGTAGCCGTCTACCTGGGAAGCCTGGTCCGTTATGACAATGAATGGGCGACCGTCGTGGCGAGGGCCTTACGGGCAGTTCTCATGACTCCATGGTCCAAGTGTTGTGGCAGATGGCTGGGAATCCTGGCGTTGACGACGCCTTGTCCGAACTGCTAATCGAGTACTTACGCCGGGAACGAGCGCGAATTATGAGTGACTGAGTGTCGACACTGACAAGGTTGCATTTGCTGCAGCTCGACAAGGTCATCGCGTCCCTCGGAGTACCAAGGGGCTTTGAAGAGCTACTAATGGCCTACAACGAAAGCCTTGCGTGAGAATTACACACCGTCGATGTTCAGGCCCAGTCTTCGAAATAACCAAGATGGTTTCCGGTGGGAATCTCGGTGCACCCGAGTCTCCAAGAGTCATGCTGTGTCGTGATGACGGAGTGAAACATTCACCGGCTAAGCATGCCGACCCAGTGAAGGACCCCTTTTATCGCCCTGGAACGCGGCCTTCTTATCTACATGTTACCTGGCTATCTTCCCCAGGGTCCTTCCCGAAGCCACTGCAAGGGACCGACCACTGAAATCGCCAAGGAAGGTCCTTTGTGGGGAAGACTGGGACAAATACCTTAGCGAGACGCAGACCAGACTGTCGGGAACAGCCCCGCGGAACGTCCGTTGATGCTGTGTCGGGTTCGAATGCCGTTCGTGGCTGTGAGGTGTTGATAAGATATCCAAACACTGTATGCCCTGCTGTTCTCATCGTTGACTGTGGGCGGCGAGGGCGGCCAGTGTGAGGTGGGCGCTGGGGACTTTGTTGCTACAGTTTCCTGCATGTCCAAGTCCAACACTGTGATGGCCAGCCCAGCATATGCCGAGCCTGCCGGTCTCGCCAGACTGGGTGGTCAATCGATGCAAATCCCGCAGATGAAAGTGATGTCAATTTCTGTCGGCAAATGGTGTTGTACTCACTCCAGTGTATGCAGTAATAGCCGGCCGGCTTCAGAGGAGGATTGAGAACTGGAAGCAGGCAACGAGTGGTCGAACAGGAGTCAAAGATCCCTACCGATCCGAGCCGGATGGCCTTCCGCTGCGTGGACCTCGGGTGGATGTTCGCTGCGCTTCTCCACATCTTAGCCCCACCTCAGTGACAAAGGGCGGGGCGAGAGGAAAATGCTCAACTGAAGGGGTGGGGGCCACCTGCGGTTTCCCACCTCGCTGACTGGCTCCTTGCCTTGTGAATCTGCGACTTGCATACAGGTTGTACGTATTCGCCCGAGGAAAAGCCATGAATTCGAGTTTGAACGATTGACGGTTATCAGATGGCCTCCGAACACGGCCCGCCCGTCAACGAAGGATCCGATCCATCGATTCTTCCAATTTGATCGTCGACCTCCCCCGCGTGGGTAGGTGGGTCCTGGGGACCCGAGCTTCGAAGCTTGCGGTTAGCCGGTAAGCGGCTAATATGGCACGCAAACCTGATCCAAGACCGCAGAAGCCCCGAGCGAGAAGCAACTGACAGGTTACTGCGCCTCGCAGCAAATGCCAGGTCCTGAATGCGAATCAGCCAAGGCCTGCTGCATCCCAAATTTCGCGATTTCGTGCCGTCACCGGTGCCGCCGCGCCGAGTCTAGGGGCGGTGAAATGGCACCAACTCTCAGCGCCCCTGCAGACGGATACGGGGTCACCTGATGGAGGCCGTGGGTTGCAACGCCCGTGTACCATGACGTTCCAGGTTGGCATCCTTCCGAGTCCGCAGCCTCGACTTGAACCAAAAGCACGCCTGATCCGGCCCCCAGGATCTCGAACCTTTTCACTGCTTCACTCTCTCATGGCGCACAATCAAGGCTCCAATCTCAGACGGAATCACGCCTTTGCTCACCTTTCCTGACGCTCTGCAGGCCACCGCCCTCCCAAAGCCGTTAGTGGACTCCTCTCACACACAGCAGCAGCATGACCAGAGAGGCCAGTATATTGCGGCCGTCCGACAATGGACGCCGCTACGAGCTCACGAGCCCCACGGTCATGCCCAAGGCCGGCGGCTTCTTGTGGAATCAGAGAATGATGATCCAGATTACCTGCCGCGGGTACGCCACCGCCCAGTTCATGCAGCCTGAGCCGGCAAAGTACGCCTATGCTCCCAACATCGAGGCCAAGACTTTCATGCAACCAGAGCCAAATTACTACGCCCACCACCCGGGCCGCTTCGTCTATATCAAGGACCTTGAGACTGGGCAGCTCTTTTCGGCGCCGCACGAGCCCGTCCGCTCTACCCCTGACCGGTTCGTCTTCTCAGTCGGCACAAGCGATGTCGCCTGGATGGTGGAGCACTTGGGCATCCGCGTCGAGATGGTCATGGGTCTGCCGACGCACGACGTGGCCGAGTTGTGGACCATCAAGGTGACAAACATATCCGGCCGCCCTCGCCGGATCAGCGTGACGCCGTACTTCCCCATCGGATATATGTCGTGGATGAACCAGTCGGCCGAGTGGAACCAGGAACTGGTTGGAGTGGTTGCCAGCTGCGTCACCCCCTACCAAAAAGCCACCGAGTACTTCAAGAACAAGCATCTCAAGGACAAGACGTACTTCTTGTGCGAAACGCCGCCGGATTCGTGGGATGCGCGCCAGCAGGCATTTGAGGGAGAAGGCGGGCTCCACAACCCGTCCGGCCTGGAGGAGCCGCAGCTCAGCGGTAGTGACGCCCGCTACGAGACGCCCACAGCCGCCGTACAGTACCGCATCTCGCTTAACCCGGGCGAGGAGCGCGAGTACCGCTTCATGTTTGGGCCCGCCTACGACGAGGCCGAGATTTTCAACATGCGCTCGCGCTACCTTAGCAAGGAGGCGTTTGTCCGGACGGCGGACGAGTACGCGGCCTACATGGAGGCAGGCCGCGGCTGCCTGCGCATTGAGACGCCTGACAATGACCTCGACAACTTTGTCAACAACTGGCTGCCCCGGCAGGTGTACTACCACGGCGACGTCAACCGGCTGACCACGGACCCGCAAACCCGCAACTACCTGCAGGATAACATGGGCATGAACTACATCAAGCCCCAGGTCTCCCGCAAGGCCTTCATCACGGCGCTGTCTCAGCAGGAGGCCAATGGAGCCATGCCGGACGGCATCCTGCTGGCCGAGGGAGCCGAGCTGAAGTACATCAACCAGATTCCCCACACCGACCACTGCGTCTGGCTGCCCGTGACCCTGGATGTCTACCTCGCCGAGACAGGTGATTATGGCTTGCTGAAGGAGCGCGTCCGCACCGAGAACGGCGACAACTTCACCGTGTTCGAGCGATTCAGCCGCGCCATGGACTTCCTCCTCAAGCTGCGCGACGAGCGCGGACTGAGCTACATCGCGCAGGGCGACTGGTGCGACCCGATGAACATGGTCGGCTACAAGGGTAAGGGCGTGTCGGGTTGGCTCACTCTGGCCACCGCCTACGCGCTGAATCTCTGGGCCAACGTCTGCGAGCACGAGGGCGCCGCCGATCTCGCAGAGCGCTTCCGCGCGGGGGCCCGAGACTGCAACGACGCTGCCAACAAGCACCTCTGGGACGGCGACTGGTTTGCCCGCGGCATCACCGACGACGACGTCGTCTTCGGCATCAAGAAGGACCCCGAGGGCCGCATCTGGCTCAATCCGCAGTCCTTCGCCATCCTCGGCGGCGCCGCCAGCCAGGAGCAGGTCGCCCGGATCCTGCCGCAGGTCGACGAGCAGCTGACCACCCCCTACGGCATGCAAATGTTCGCCCCGCCCTTCACCAAGATGCGAGAGGACATTGGCCGCGTGACGCAGAAGGCCATCGGGTCGGCCGAGAACGCGGCTGTTTATAACCACGCGGCTGTCTTCTACGTCTACAGCCTGTACCGGCTCGGCGGCCAGCAGGACCGCGCCTACACATATCTCCGCCAACTGCTGCCCGGCCCGAGCGAGGAGGACTACCTCCAGCGAGGACAGTTGCCCATCTTCCTGCCCAACTACTACCGCGGCGCCTGGCGCGAGTTCCCCCGCACGGCGGGGCGGTCCAGCCAGTTGTTCAATACCGGCACCGTTTCTTGGGCGTACCGGTGTGTCATTGAGGGATTGTGCGGCCTACGCGGGGATGCGGATGGGCTGGTGATCCGGCCGCAGCTACCGAGCGGGTGGGACGCGATTAAGGTGACGCGTGAGTTCAGGGCCGCCACGTTCGAGCTGGATATCACGAGAGGAGATGTGAAGGAAGTAACTATAAAGCTGGGGGACAGGGTTTTGCCAGAGCCCAAGATCACGAGCATCAAAGCTGGGGAGACGTATCGGTTGTCTGTAGTGGTGCCGCGGTAGGGTTTGACCTTGATAAGGTAGCTAAGGTAGCTACTCGATGTTGATGTGTGAGCAGCCCAGATGTATTGCCGGTTGTGAACCATTAGATAAATACCAGTGTACATGCATTCAAATCCACGCCGCCAGTAACATATCCCCCCGTCTCAAGCCTCGAATCAAGCGAAGACAGCTAAGCGTGCCCGAGCCGTCAATTACTCCGCCTCGGAATCCTCCTGCTTCTCAAACCTCCTGTGCTTGGGTTCTCCGCCGAGGCATCACATCGGCACCCTCCTCCAAATCCACCGATGCCAGGGCAAAGTCTGTCACGATTCAATGCAGCGTCTTCCACGACTTCGCTCACAGTCATTTCACTCAGACTTTCGGAGGTCTGCGACTCGGAGACAGCACTTCCCTCCTGATCGCGATCCTCCTGAAGAACTTCCGGGTGAGACTCGTACGGGCTAGAATTCTCCACATCGGAGTCCGAGTCCGGATGATGGTCCATACGTCAAGTTGTTCATTCAATACTCATCAGGGTCATTGATGATGTTCCGTGATCGACATGAAGGGCACTTCGTCCCAGACTGGTTGCCTGGCGAGAACGCCTTCGAGAAACAGCGAGTGGAGAACTTGGTCTGTTTCAAGAATTGTGAGGTACTAGCAACTATTGTCCGAGCGAAGTTGGAGACTTACCGAAACGCAACAGCTCGTCCCAAGGGAACTCGATAATGAAAGTGATGCAAATCGCCTCAAGATCGCGGCCAGCCCCATCTCAACGTCAGCGAAAATAATCCATGCCTCCTTCCCTTTCGCCGACAATGAACTCAGGAACGGAAAGGAGGAATGCTTCAATTTTGTCCGAGCTTAGGATCAATATTCTAGTACTGGCATGTCAGTATAATGTGTTCCGTAGCGGGTGAAGAAGGTGTATTACCTGTTGTCAAAGTCGATGCCGTAGTTTTCATGACGAAACTCCTTGAATTGGTTGATCCATAGTTTCATAATGTCGTCGGCGGCAGGGACTCCAGTTGACGGCATGAGGCTTCGTAGCTCATGCTCAAACTGGGACAGTTCCTCCGAGGTTATCCTCACCCTGCGACTCCCGACGTCAGGGCCAGGAACGGAGTTGTCGTGGCCAGGACCAGAGCAGAATTGTTCAAGTTGTCGTCGGTGTCCATGGTTCGAGTCGCGTCTGTCTGACTTATGGGTGCTAGAACGGAGCTTCGGAGGGTGTGAGGGACGGCCACGCTGATGATGGATCGATGGATGTCTCTTGGGTCTTGTTGGGGCCGATGAGACTCGAACAATGTACAGACTGATAGATTTTCGCAACGGAGAACTTCTGTGGGATTGACTAATGTGCGAGGATGCCATCTCCAAGCCATTAGGGCACGTGTGCCTTGTTGCTTGACCTCTTAGGGAAGATGCGTCGTGGGAAGGAGTGACGTGGTGCTAAACTGCCTGATGTCGGCACTGAGCATTTCCGCAAATGGTACTTTGGTACCGTACTACTCATAACCAGAATCCGTACTGTTGACTTTGAGGAGACGGTGTATAAGTTTCATGTTGTTGGCCTAGGGCCCCCTGGTTTGCTGCTCTCTGCCGCAAAGGCTCCGCAGGACGTTCGCAATTGCTAGGAAGGATTTCGCAGGTGTCTGGGCCTTCGTGGTAAAATTCTTCGGCTTCTGATAGTTGCCGGAAATTGTCGACATAAAGTATTGCCGAGTTGCGTGCCTACGTCCACTGTAGTGCTCGCGGGACGTTCACGATCGCCGGGAAGGACGATCGTACGGTGTCCGGCAGCTCGAGGCCCCACAACCGCGGAGAGGTGTCGAGCAAAGCCCGACATCCCCCCGGCAGTGTGCGGCTGGCTCCCGAGAAGCACCAAAGGTGGTATTGTGTCGAGATGTGAAGTAGGGTGCGGTGAGTTGAGCATACGGTGCAGCCGCGATGATGACGAAGAACACGTGTTGTCAGTGGAAGGCATGGTGATGGTGGTTGAAAACTGCTCGGATGTAGAGTTGGGGGGAAGGAATGATCGCTGAAACTTTTGGAGGCCGGGGAAGTAAATAAAATCGCAGAAAATTTTCAGAGGGAGAGTCAGTAATCGACTTGCGGAACCAGGTTGAATGGTTGAGCGGGCACATGTTAGCAAGGGATGGCAGATGGGACGGAAGAGAATACGCCGAATCATGGGGCGTCCAATGCCGTAGCAACTACCGTAACATGCACCCTTCTCGCCAAACACGCCGCGGGGATGGAAAGGACGACTCGGAGAAATGGGTTTGAAGCCGCAAACACTGCCACCCAACTTGGATACTCGCGTAGAAAGTAAACGACAGTCTCCAAAGGCCATTTTGTGATGCAGAGATCCCACCCCAGAGGGCCCAGACAAACCAGCCCACTCGCGCCAGTGAATTCGCAAGACCTTCAGCGACTGGAATGCACAAGCCATCACAACGACACCCATTTGGGTATACCTCTCCTCCTGTCCAGCGGCGTCGGATGATCTGTCCTTCAAAATATTGAGGTATTTTATCAACCCAGACACTCGCAGGTTCTAGAGGTATACCAAATCAATGTCGGCTGGTAGAGTGCGGAGTCCAGAACGCGTTTCTGTGCCATACCCCTGACTCTCAACTGACTTAGCCCAGAATTACTTCTGGAATGTCCTTGAAGCTGTGGCGATGCAACGCTGATCCCAACCAGCAGAGCCGGCTTCCAGCCGCCAACATGCTGGCTGATGGCTGTTTTCCTAGTCAGGGGTCTGAGCCGATGGCATACTGCTCGAGTACGGTGAGGGAGCGGGACTCCGCGAGCTAGGCAACTCGGCAGGAAGGGGTTCATTGAGCTAGCTACTAACACCTCTCCTTGAGCAAAAGAGCCAAACCGGTGCATGGAAGCTGTTCGTCAACCCGAAGGAAGGATATCAACACTCGGGTTCTGAGCCCTGAGATGGGCCAGAATCGATGAGTCGATGACTGTTCCCCGAGTGGCAGAGAGGTTGTCGGAGAGGATCGTCGAACCGCGAGAGTTGCTCTCGCCAAGCTTCGTCCTCGAAAGGGGGATAACACAGATCCAGAGCCGCATGTGATCTGGACTAGAGACAGCCCTACCCAAAAACAGCTGTTCCTTGCGAGAATTCATTGACTGACAAACAAGCACTTCCCTCGTGTGCAGGTACCTTAGTTATATAGTCTCGTTAGTGGCAGAAGGGGCACCGTTGATGTGCATGAAGACCCGCGATATTGGATCGGCAATTGCAGTGCCGGTGTTGTTGAGCGGTTCTCGGCACGGCGATACCCGTATGCTGGCTGTCACAAAGCGAGACAGGCACGATGTGACGCTGCTGTCGATACTTCCGCAGTAGGGTGACCGGTTTTGTTGTGCATGATGATGGTGCTTATACATAAATGGTGCTTCCAACTTTTGAGCATGGCTGGTGATTGGCAATTTGGCGAGACTGGTCGGCCCCCCTATAACATTATGTTGGACTTGCATTGAACTTGAAAAACAGGGGTGATGATCTCTTGAGCAACTCTCGTGAGCCACTTCGGGGAGCGACTTGCGAGGCAATGCCGTCAAGCGATTAACTTGATGGCTCCGAGATTTGAAGCAGTGAATATATCCCAAGAGCAGCCCATTACTGTACTTTATCACAAGCCTGGGTCTTGCAGCAAGGTCGTGGAGGGGTAAGGATTCGGCTCACTGCCCGTTGTGGTTAGGGGAACGATGACGGAAACGGTCCGTGCGCGCTCCCCGCATTTTGGCAGCTTCGAGCCTGACTCGTCTAGCTTGAAAGATCTTCATGGGCTGGGCCTGGATCACTTTGCAATGGACATTTGAACACGCCGAGCTAGGGCACAACAGCACAACAGGATGCAATACGCATATCGCAATCACTGCGTTCGTGTACATCGCGAGCTCCGTCCGCTTAGCACGTACAAGCACCGGTAGGAACCCCGGCCACTCGTGCCGGCACTTGCCTTATATGGAGCTCCTCGAATTCTGATACCGTGATGGCTGGTCAGCCTGGTTCGCCCCTGCATCGCTCATCCAGTTTCAAGTCTGCCGGTATCCCAGCACAAGGGCCATTTGTTGTTTCTCCGAGTTCCCAAGCACGGTCATTTGACGCAACGAAGATGTATCAACATTCCGTGACGGCCTTGCGTGCATACATTCAATTCCGTCGACGCAAGTTCGGGCTGGCCGGAGAGACCAGGGCAAGTTGCGGGGCCTCGAACCGAGGCGGTCTGTGCCCATCCGGTGCCCTGTCGGCACACGCGAATCTTTCCGAGATGGGCTCTCTTGGTTTCGACTGGTGCCTACCGCGAACTGAAAGCGCCACAGCACATGGCGATCCAGATAAGGTCTCACATCTCAGACTTTGTTTTACCATGAGAAATGCACATGCAGGTACGGAGTACCTCAAGCAACGCTGCCCTTTGCCGCCGGGCAGCTGCATACCTTCCCAATTCCAGGCTTTTACGAGTGAAGCGAATCGGTACCACAGAAGTTCAGGAGGGCTGCCAATCATCTCAACCACCGCGCTGGTAATGCCCTCGTCGGTGGGGAATCCCTGGCTCATAACGGCCGCCCAACTAAGCCAACCCAGAGGATCTCCTTTAAACGATCAGTTCATTTCGTTGGCGCTTCTTTTGATCACCGGTCTCAGTTCTGCAGTACTTTTCACTCGTTGATGGAGGATTCTGAGTGCTAATGTGACCCAGGGAGTCCCGCCTGCTCACCCATGACCTCGCGCCAACAGCCCCGTTCGAGCCTCTTGCCGAGACCTGGCCACACCAAACCCAAAGTCTCTTTGAGGTTTCCTGCCGCAGGAAAACCGTGCAGCTGCTGCCAGAGTTTGCCACTCGGTAGAAGGCATCCGCTTCAGAGCAACAAGCATCAGGGCAGCATCAGAAGATCCTGGCGTCTTGGCTGCAGAGGTTGTCCGAGTTTGGCAGCCAGACCCTTGACGGCTCGGCGCACATCAACACCACTCCCACAGCGGCCACTGAGAAGTGTTCTGCCAAATTACTTTTGGTTTGCCCAGCCATAACTAGCGCGCAACGATGTTGCATGGAAGTGTCCATGCGATCAACGTGCCTGGCGAATTGATTCCCAGTTGCGGTCTGGACTTTGTTGGCCAGTCTTCATATGTCTTTGAGCTCCCTGCATGTCATGCTGTGCGATAGCTTGAAATGGCAAACGTGCCCGTAAGCGGCATCCTTCTCAAATCTCGCTTTCTTCTTTCAACTTTAATTCCACGCCTCTGCTTTGCCGCCGCCTGCTTCGGCTGCTCACTCACCCTCGACGCCAGCCTGCGGAGCTGACTGAGGTTTGGACATTGGGTCCCTCCGAGCGCCAAAAGGCCCTACATATGCCCCAGGTCCATATTGTTCCCAGAATCTAGGTGTAATTCCTAGCCTCCTAGGGGTATCCGGGGACCAGTGCCAAGGACAACTGCAGCCATGAAAGGAGTATCACCGAATGATGTTCAGAGCGTGATTGCAATTGAGCAGGTGAGCTTCTTGAACTAATACCAAAGTAACTTCAATTAATGAGATATCATAGGCATGCTCAACCTTAAGCTTACTGGGCTGTTGCTTTGTTCTGGCGACCTTTAGTCTCAGCGATGCGTTCCGCCAGCGAGCTGTAAGTACCCCTTTACGGCTGCTCAATAGCCATCCTGCTCCCGAGATCGCGCATGTTGCTCCCGTAACCCGTCTGGACCTTTCCGGACTTGGACACTCAATGCTGACATTGTTGGTAGGTCAATCGCTTGGTTTTCCTCGCGACGTTTGGCAACCTCATGACAAATGTGCGTTCCACATGCCCCTTCCTGGACCTTCCAGAAGTCGCTCTGCCAAGCTACTCTCGGCAGCCATTTAAAACCATGAACTGACTGAGACGGGTTCGACAGGTGGCTACTTTGATGACAACAAGCTACACCCATAACCCGGACTCACCAGCGTGCCAGGTGCAAGCACTGTTGATCCAGGTGTGAGTTTCCTCCCAACTCGAGGTGGCAAGCTCCGTTCTCATTGCTTCACAGATTCATGCAGGGCGACGCCTATTGGGCTCTGGCCATGGCCATCAACGTTTACCTGACTTTCTACCGAAAGTACGATGCCAGGTAATAAATCGGCCCCGCCCGCCACAAACATGAAGCACCTGACGCTGACAGGACACAGGCAGCTCAGGAAAATGGAGATCCCTTATTTCCTCTGCTGCTACGGGATCCCGTTTATCCCGGGCCTCACCTTCATCTTTGTATCGAACGAGCACGCGGGGAGGCCGTACGGTGATGCATCGTTATGGTGCTGGCTGAAGTCCGAGTGGGAAGTTTATCGCATAGCCACATTTTACGGCCCCATCTGGTACGACACTCAACGCTCAGCCCCCAACTGCGAGACCTGTTGCGGCAGCTAACAACCATAGGGTTGCAATCCTGATCTCAGGGGCAATCTATGTCTTTGTGTGGGGGGAGGTGCGGCGCGCCCGCCAAAGATTACTCAACTTCAGCTCTACAGGCAATGGCACGGCCGTCGGCAGCGAGCCATTCTCGCCAGATAGCCAGTTTTCCACTGCCTTCAACTTCAAAATTACCGAGGTCACTCAGACGACTGAGATTATCCACCCCCCCGCGCCCACGGCGAAGCCACCTGCAAGCGCCATCTCAGCTGGTCCCAGAGCCGCCCACTCCGTCACCATCTCCTCAGGTACGGAGGCCACCAACCAAATCGACATGGGCCCTTCTCTAGAGGATGTCGAGCTTTCCAGCAATGTGCAGGGAGCGCCATCTATCACAACCAAGAGCAGCAGCGGCAAGCGCATCCGTATCATGCCGACGACACAAATTTCAACGGCCCCAACCGTCACAGCAACCGTCACCACCAACCACCATGCCGCTAACATGAACGCATCGTCCCGTCGGCGCAACTTTGGGTCAGAAGCCAGCTGGGCATACTCAAAATGTGCAATCCTCTTTTTCTCCGTCCTCCTTATTACCTGGATCCCGTCGTCGGGCAACCGCGTCTACAGTTTAGTAAACCGCGGGGAGGTTTCAAGGCCACTCTTCTTTGCGTCAGCCTTTGTACTGCCTCTTCAGGGGTTTTGGAACGCTATCATCTACGTCTTCACGTCCTGGGCGGCCTGCAAGAGTCTGTGGGGGTACTGTGTTGCTGGCCTCGCGGGGTGGCGGGATTGGGCTACTTTTAGGGCGTTTGGCTGGCGGAGGAGGGAAAGTGTTATTGAAATATTGGATCAACGTAATGGGGTTGCGAGGAGAAGCTCGAGGGGAAATAATGCTTCTAAAGTGGGGATCTGGGTTGGCGGAGGGAGAAAGGACACCGGTAGGGAGAGCGACGGGAGCTCCATGGAAAACTTGACGCGAGAGGGCAGGTCAGAGAGATTATCGCCTGTATGAGGAGGGTGGATGTAACATTTGATGGCTGGCGACTATCTAATGTTGGTATTGAAGATAGGACAACAGTCACAAGCAACCAACTAGGTGCGGTGCCCTAACATCCACTTTCTCGTCCACGCTATCTATCAAGAGGCTCTGATCATGAACAGTGGGACAACTTCGTCAACAGCCACTTGCAAAACACAGTGTGCGAGCAAGAGCCACGTCAAGGGTGAACGAGAAGTTTCAGTTGCAACACCATTACCTTGGGTACCTAAGGCAGGTATACCTTGAAGCTCCTAGAGCATGCGTTTCAACCTGTCGTGCGCTCGGCACCCCTAGATGCAAGCCCCTTCTACTACATGTAGTATGAACTGCGTGAGGCACTGGTATCTTTCATGCAAGCATCCCGCAGCAATGCTTCGAGCAGGCCTTGGATAAAAAAACCAAAGTGTTGCTGGTTTCGAAGCTGTTCATGGCCAGAACTCCGTTCCTGACCACAAGCGGTTACCTCTTGACAGACATAGATCTGCTGTTCTCCAAGGCATGATAAAATACCGGACAGAGGGGGTCAGTAGACCTACGCCATGCAATAAAGCCATCACAACTCATGTAAGGGCTGTCTCGGCTGCGAACCTTATCTCATATCTTCATTGGTGGGCTCCCAGGATGGATGGATGGAATTTATTTCGCCCGGAGGCACGAAGCCTATGGGGCCTTGGCACGCTAACTACATCCAATTCCTTGACGTTCAACCATCAACTCGTACAAGCCCTCTACTCTCTCCCCTTTTCTCACGCCACCTGTTGCCTCTTGACTTAGTTTAGCAGATCGACTTGGAGGCTGCATTC